>NC_043702.1:107143703-107147536 GCF_006229205.1 Suricata suricatta
GGGCTGGCCCATTTTCATATCTCCCCCGTTCGCCCCCACTCACTCAGGTATCCTTGAGGTTCTATTCCTTCTGGAGTTCGTATTTTCTCCTTCCGCTCTCTCAGATGAGTGTAATATCCTTCTCAGTTCGATAAATGGTGCGGATGGAGTTTACAGAGCTCCCTTCCTCTCCGCCATCTTGGCTCCACCCCATCTCTCCTTCTTTTCTGAATGACAGGCTTTCTGTCTAAAGGGTTCTTGGCTTCATATTTTTCTTGTTCATCACTTTTAAGATTTCCTGCCATTCCTTTCTAGCCTGCCAAGTTTCAGTAGATAGGTCTGTTACTACCCTGATGTGTCTCCCTTTTTATGTTAGGGCCCTTTTATCCCTAGTGGTCTTCAGAATTCTCTCTTTATCCTTATATTTTGCCTGTTTGACTATGATATGTTGTACAGAAGATCAATTCAGGTTATATTTGAGAGGATTTTTCTGTGCCTCTTGGATTTCAATGTCTGTTTCCTTTCCCAGATTGGGGAAGTACTCTGCTATAATTTGCTCTAATACCCTTTCAGCCCATTTCTCTCTCTTCTTCTTCTTATGGAATTTCTATTATATAATATTGTTCTGTTTGATTGCATCACTTAGTTCTTGCATTCTCCTTTCATGCTCCTGGATCAATTTATCTCTATTTTTCTCATCTTCCTCTTTTTCTCTAATTATGTCTCCTAATTCACCTATTCTCCTCTCTGCCTCTTCAATTCGTGCAGTGGCCACCTCCATCTTATTATGCACCCCATTATTGCATTTTTTAATTTGTCATAACTTTTTAAGATCCATGATGTTTGTAGCAATAGAATCTCTGCTGTCTTCTATGCCTCTTTCAAGCCCAGCGATTAATTTTATGACTATTGTTCTAAATTCTTGTTCAGTTATGTTGCTTATATCTGTTTTGAGCAGTTCTGTGGTTGTCACTTCTTCCTGGAATTTCTTTTTAAGAGAGTTCTTCCATTTCGTCATTTTGGTCTCTTGTTTATGTGCTCTGCAACTCTGAATACTGCTATATTAAAGGAGGCTCATACACTGTAAGGGGCCTGCATGTTCAGAAAGTGTTCTTTTAAGGGTGTCCCTTTGTCTCTCTTGTTATGGCTTTGGTTATTTTATTTCCATACTCCATAGTGATATTTTAGACTCTCCACCATGTGTGCTTTGGTTTGCTCATTATAGTAGCCCTGGAAAGGAAAACAGACAGACAAACAAACAGGGAACAAAAACACACAAATGCACAAACAAATCAAACAAACAAGCAAACTGACAAAAAATAACAAACAAACAAACAAACAAACAAAACAAAGGACAGTCTAAAAGCATAAAACCAGAAATCCCAGCTACAAATAAAGGGCAAGCTGTAGACAGTGCTGATGGAAGAGCATATACAAAGAGAGAAATAACAGGGGTGGGAGGAAAAGAAAATGAACATTGACCAGGCATAGAGACTAAAAGCCTTGATCCAGAGAGAGAAAAAGGAGAATATGATAGAAGGCCATGAAAAAGAAACAAAGATAATGTTTTCAGAGAAACTATATAGTCTGAATGTTCAGAGAGAGAGAAACGAAGGTAAAGAAGGAGGTGTGGAACGTGTATCAGGGGGATGGATTAAATATGTCTGTTTGAGCAAACCTATAATGAGAATATATAGCTCAGAGGAGGAGAGAGGTAAGAATGAGAAAAGGGAGAATATATATGAATAGCAAGAATTTATCTAGAGTTAATCATGGCAATGCAGCAGCACTGGTCTTGGGGGAAGTGCCTTCTGTTTCTCTAGTATCTATAGGCTCCCAGCAGCTCCCCAGCACAGATGGGTGTGGTTTGGTGTAGGTGGGTCCTGCCTCCACTGTGGGTCCCCTGGCCAATCCCTGATCCCTGAGGCCCTGCCTTGGTGGTTGCGGGGGTGGGGGGGAGGGGGAAGTGGTGACCCCCCACCCAGGCCCTTATCCTTGAAACAGGTGTCCCAAATTACTCCTTTAGATTCATTCTTACTGTGCTGTGGGCACAGCCAAGGGGGGCCAAGGTGCCGCACTCCCTGTGCATTAATCATGCTGCCCAAAATGTAACCTTGTGGGCCTGGCACTTCAGAACATGGGATCAGTTCCTCCTGATGCCAACTGGGCCCCTGAGGGTACCGCCTGACCTGGAGGGAAGTTTTTTTGTCCCTCAGCATGGGGGATAGAATAGGATCTCTCTGTGTCCTGGGCCGAGGTTTTTCTCTTGTCCAGATGCAGTCTTACACTTCCTCAATCTCTTGTTCTCTTCTCTTTATTTCTCTGCCGAAGAGGCTCTCTCCCCTCCATGCCTCTGTGTCCTGGCCCATTTTTATCTCACCGAGTTTGCACTCATGTACCCATGAGACTGTCTTCTTAATAGAAACAGTCTCCTTTCCTCCAGACTCTTGGAGTTCGGAGTCCTTTAGCATCAGCCCTTCTTTGAGAGATGCGGGCAGGAAATACAGAGCTTACTATTTCTCCACCATCTTGGCCCCCCTCCCCACAATATCTTCAACTTATACAGACATGTGCACACACATCACCATTGCACATGAACCCTTGAACATTCTAGATCCATACCAGGCTATATTGTTTCCTGATATCTACATATGCCATACTTTAGGTTCTAAACCTTTGTACATATCCTTCTATGTATATGAAATGCTGTAGGTGGGCTTGTTCTTCCAGAAGATGCTCAATTATCTTTGAAGATACTGCCAAATCTTCTCCTGTGAAGTTAGTCCTGCATTCCCCAGTGAATGTTGGTTGCACCTTTCTTTGTGATCCCAACATACACTGAACATATTTCTGTTGTAAGATTTACTTCACTTGAAATTTTTTTCTACCAGTCAACTGCAAAATGAGGACCATGTCCTATGTACCTTTGCAGTCTAGCTCTTTGCAGAGATCTCTGCCTGGTAATTGTAAGATAGTAAAATAAATCAATGAGTAAATACATTTCAAATTAGAGCTCTGAAAGCTCCATGACTTACCAATAGTAATGTAGCAGGTTGATAGTAAAAACTCTTGGCTCCTGCCAATTGTGCCTGATGCAAGCAATGTGTTCAACACATGTTGCCGTTTTCCAGACACAGGACATGTACGTTTCCTAGCCTTACCATAGTTATGCTAGGATTATCTATCTAGGATGAAGTGATATATGCCCCTCCTACGCCTAGTTCTTAAAAAGATCTTTCATGATTCTTAGCCATTTTATGTTTTTAGCACAGTGATCTTAGAGGCAATGTTTTACATGGAATAGTTTTAAGTTAGAGGGTACCCTACATCAGACTGGCTTGAATGAGAAATAAACCTTTATACTATTGAGTCACTGAGACTTGGGAGCTGGTTTGTTACTGTAGTATTGTATATTTTATCCTGATTACTAACTACCCCATAGGGTTCCTTTTAGTGCAGTCATTAGAAGACACTATATAACACTATCTGCCAAAATGAGGAAGTGCAAATAGCTTCCTGTCTGGATAATTGCAGGATAAGTGAGTTCAGGAAAAAGAAACTGGTATAGACAAGACCATGGAATTTCATTAGGATTGGACAGGGAGACACAGAAAGTGGAAGTTGGAAGGTGATGAAAACAAATTTTGTGGTCATGGTGGACAGTCTTCTACTCAACTTCCCTCCTCATTCTCCTTCCTGTTTCATCCATTTGGTGTACTGAATATTTTCTTGTTATAAATATGTGTGTTCTAGGCATAGTATACAAGACCAGGGAGGAAGTGAGGGATGGGGGGCAGATGAAGAGAGAGAGATACAGAGAGAGAGAGAGAGAGAGAGAGAGAGAGAGAGAGAGA
>NC_043702.1:107147636-107168345 GCF_006229205.1 Suricata suricatta
TGGTGGATCCATGCTGAGAGCCCCTAACAAAGGTGGGGCAGGGCTTTTATGAGTGTGGGAAGGGGGAGTTACAGGAAATTGTGACACAGGTACAGTGACCCAATTATTATTACACAATATTATTGACAGGTTTATCCAATTACAACATTTAGAGTGTTAACCAATCACAGAGTAGGCCCAGGACCCAGGACCCTCACGTAGGGTGTAACTAGCCTTAGGCAATAACTGATCTAGGCCTGCCCTTAGGAATGTTAAGGGTATTACAAAGGTGGTACCTCTTGCCTTGGGCAATGTGTAACCATCTAATAGTTCTGGAGAGACTGACCTTTAGACCTAGTTTAGAGGGGAAACTTAAAGCCTGTCATGGTGTCTACCAGGTTCAGACTCGTGTTGTTACATTCCCCCCTCTGTCTTGTAACTGACCCAATCCTGGGTCAGCTGAGTTACCATTGCACCCCTAAAGCCTGGCATAGCCCTCCTTGGTGTAAGGGGAATTTCTTACCCTGTAAAAGGGCAGAAGGAAGGAGAGTTTACCCAATTTTCACCAGTCTCCATGGTTAATTTGGTAAGGGTCTCTTTTAGGGTTTCTAATATCTGGCGCTGTCTGGTTTACAAAATTAAGAATGACAGCCAATTTGTTTCCTCATTTGTCAGGATCTTTGGGCACATAAGTGCAATACGCCTTTATAATTCTTAGCCAAATTGGTGGGTCATCTAGTGGCCACCTGAGGACCCCCCATTAGAGTCTGGCAGTAGAGGCATAGGTTCCCCTTACCTTTTGCAGTGTTGAAATCCCATGCCCAGATCAGAGGCAATTAATACCAACAGAACATCCTATCAGGAACTTTTGCTGTTTCCCCAGTTTTCTGGGGCAACATTTGCCAGTCCTATAGCAAAGAGACAGGACAGTTTATTTTACTGGACCGATGATTCCTCAGGCTTCTGCTGTGCTAGACCAGCCAGCTTCCGGGGTGTGGCTGGAGCAGGGCTGGAGATCTCATCTCAGGAGTCAGAGTCTTTGAGGGTCAGTTTAAGCTGATCCACTGGATCTGGGTCACCTCACCAGGTTGAGGGTTCTTCTGAGTCAGCCTACTTAACTCCAGAGAGATACCTGAAAACTTTAATAGGGGCTGATCCCCAGTTTTAAATATCCTCACAGACTAACAAGCCTGAGATCCAACAACAAATATTTAAAGACACTCAGAACTAGAATAACATTTATAGTAGTTCATTGCTGAAACATAGAAATGAAAATGCATTTTTGTTGAGGGTAAAAAAAGTCATTTTGTCCTAAATGAGATTGGTTGTTTGGAAAAAAAAAATGGCTTTGGGACAAAGTTTAAGGGAAAGGAAAGTTGTAGAAGGTTTGTGAAAGGAAATCATTGAAAAGGAATTTTATGTGTGAGGTTGAGATAAAATTTTAAAGGTATATTGGTACAGGGTTAAAATCCTGCTTTTCTATCAGTTCAAAAGACAAGTTTTTCTGGACCCTTGGTCTGCTCTTGATAAGATTATGTAAATAAAGGGTTTCTCTTTTGTCAAGAAGGCCAAAGTTTTAGATCAAATATTGCTTTTTAATACCATTTTCCAATATGTACCTTTTATTTGCTGTTTTTGTTTTACTGTACTATCAGACTGAATGTTTGTGTACCCTCACCATATTCATATACTGAAACTCTGACCCCCCCCCCCGTGTCTTTGTTTATAAATGGGGCCCCTATGGAAGTAACTAACGTCACACAATTGAGGTTAACTGGGGCCATGGTTCAATAGAATTATGTATTCTTACAAGAACAGACACCAAAGAGATTGATATCCCTCTCTCTCTCTCTCTCTCTCTCTCTCTCTCTCTCTCTCTCTCTGCCATGTGAGGACACAGTTGAGAGGGTATCATCCACAAACCAGGAACAGGAAGAGGATTTTCACCAGAACCTCACTATACTGGCACTCTGATCTTGGTCTTCCAGTCTCCAGAACTGAAAAGGAATAAATGTTTGTTGTTTAAGCCACCCAGTCTTTGGTATTTTTATAGTATTATTTTAGCCCATAGACTAAAATACAAGAATTTTTAATATGATATTGAGTAGGAACAGCAAGAGGATATGACGATATCCTTGTTTTACTCATGATCTTAGAGGAAATCTTCCATTTTCTTACCAAGTATGAGGTTAGCTTTAGGGTTCTTTTTGTTTCTTTAGGGTCGGGGTTGGTTTTTTTTTATTTTTTTATTTTTTTATTTTTTGTAGATATTCCTAACCAAATGAAAGAGTTCCCTTCTATTCCTAATTCGTTGAGAGTTCTTACCATGAATGAGTTTTGGCTTGTGTCAAATGGCTTCTACATTAATTGATATGTTCATGTGATTTTTATTCTCCAGTCTATTGATGAGGTGGATTAGGTTGATTTTTCAAACACTGACATAACCATGCAAACCTGGAAGAGATCTCACTTGGCCATGGTGTATATTTATTTTTATACTTTTTAATACTTTTGTTATATTGTCAGCTAATATTTTTTTGAGGAATTTTGTCTAACTTTTGTTGAGGATGTTCCAAAGAGATACTAGTCTTTTCTTGAAAAGTCTTTATCTTGTTTTGGTA
The DNA here is from genome assembly GCF_006229205.1 of Suricata suricatta. Lineage (NCBI taxonomy): Eukaryota > Metazoa > Chordata > Mammalia > Carnivora > Herpestidae > Suricata > Suricata suricatta. The sequence continues at coordinate 107,150,237 of NC_043702.1, forward strand.
TTGGGGTAACACTAGTCTCACAAAATGAGTTGGGGGGTGTTCTTTCTACTTATAGTTTGTGAAAGACATTGGATAAAACTGGAATTAATTTCTGTCTTAAATATTCAGCAGTGAAAAGCATCTGGGCCCAGTACTTGCTTTCTAGAAAATCTTCAGCTATTGATGAAATTTTTTAAATAGAGATAGGTCTTTAACAATTATCTATTTCTCCCAGAAAGATTTTACATAACAGGTATATTTAATCTAATTCATCAAATTTGTGGGTGTAGTGCTTTTTGAAGTTATTACCTTTTACTTTTCACAGGATGAGTAGTGATGATCTCTCATTTATTTTTAATATTGGTAATTTGTATCAGACTCTATTTTTCTTGGTTAACCTGGCTATTAGTAATTAAGCTTATTGATCTTCTCAAAAGACCAGATTTTGACTTCATTAATTTCCCCTATTGTTTTCAAATTCACTTATTTATGCTTTAATTTTTTTCTTTTCTACTTTTGCTTTATGCATAAATTTCTCTACTTTCTTAAGATAAAAGCTTATCTTATTGATATTTTATCTTTCCTCTTTTATAATATATGCATTTAATGATATAATTTCCATATCAGTACTGAATTTGCTTCAGTAAATACAAATTTTGATGAATTGTATTTTATTTTCATTTAGTTCACAATATATTTAAATTTCTTTTGAGACATCTTTTTCCTTTCATGTGTTAAATTATAACATACTACTTACTTCACAAATATTTAGGGAATGTCCCAGCTATCTTTTTGCTATTGAGTCTAGTTTAATTCCATTTTAATGTGAGAACATTTTGTATTATTTCCACCTTTAAATTTTCTTATGGTGCATTTTAGGAACCAGACTATTGTCTGTCTTGGTGGGTATTTGATGTGAGCTTGAGAAGAGTTTGTGTTCTGCTGCTCCTGGATGGATTTTTCTATAAATGCCATGAGATCAAGTTGATTGATAGTGCCTTTTAGGTCAACTATTTCCCTCTTGATTTTCTGCCTGCTGGATTTATCAATTACTGAAAGAGAGGTGTTGAGGTCTCCCACTATAATAGTGGATTTCTCTATTTCACACTATGGTTTTATAAGTTTTGCCTCACACATTTTGATGTGCTGTTGTTAGGTACATTCACATTAAGGATTATTTTATATTTGTGCAGAAGTGACTCTGTTATCATAAGCTAATGCTTCTCCTAATGCCTGATACATTTGTTCATTCTGAAGTCTGTTTTGTCTGAAATTCAAATAGCTACTCTGATTCTTTTGATTAGTATTAACATTGTATATCTTTCTCTATTCCTTTATTTTAACATATCTGAATTGTTATATTTAATGTGGGTTTCTCATTAGCAACAATAGTTATGTAATTTTTTTTTAGTCCACTCTAAGTGATTATTGGTAGAAATGGATTAATACCAAACCATTGTTTACAACTTTTTTTCTATTTGTTTCATTTGTTCTTTGTTTACATTTGTTTTTTATGTCCTCCCTCCTTTTTACCTACTTTGGTTTTTTAATTCACTGTTTTATATCATCCCATTTCACCTCCTACTTAGCATATCAATTATACCTGTTCTAAAGTTAGTAGTTGCTCCACATTTTTAGTTAAAGTAAAATTTCCTTCAAATAACACACTTCACATTTAGTGCAGTTACTTTATAACAGAATATTCTTGATTTCTCTGTTACATCCTTATGGTACTGTTGTTATTCTATATATTTATCTATATGTTATAAACACCTGATATATAGTTACTATTATTACTTTAGTCAGTTATCTTTTAGATCAGTTAAAAATAGAAAAATTAAGATTTTTCTTACATTTATTCCCCCTCTGACACTATTCCTTTTGTTAGGTAGATATTAGTTTCTGACTCTATGATTTTCCTTCTTCTTGAAGAATTTTAATATTTTGTGCAGAATATGTCTGCTGGCAATAAATTAAATTAGATTTGTTTCTCTGTGAAAGTGTTTATTTCCCTTTCACTTTTGAAGGGTAATTTTGCTGAATACAGAATTATTTGTGGCTAAGTTATTGTTTTTCAACAATTGAAATATTTTACTCTACTGTTTTCTTGTTTGGATGACTTCTGACAAGATGTCTACTATAATTTTTTCCTTATTGCTTTGTAGGTAAGGCATGAACCCCCTCCTCCCAGCTCCCTAATTACCTAGATACAGCTGCTCTTTGGAATTTATTCTTCTTGATTCTTCTCTGAGGTTCTTGGTTATTTGATTGGATGCTACTAATTTTGGAAACTTCTTGGCCTTTTTTATTCTGAATATTTCTAATGCTTTGTTCTGTCTACATCTGGCGTTCAACTTACACTTATGCTACACATTTTCCTCTTCCTGGTAAATCTGCATTTGGTCCTTCTTTCAGCTGTTATTATATTAGATCCCAGTTGGTGTGATGGAAATATATGAAGGAAGGAAAGCATTTTATAATCATGACTAAATATCAATCTATTATTGGGCTTGGCTAGGAGCATTCAGAAGTTTTCTGCAGCTTATTTCTTTCCTCTGAGGTGAAACTGGGAAGCTAAAGGGACTGAAGTGAAAGCAAAGCTCTTTCTCCAGCTAGGATAATGCTCTGGCAAAGCCATTTCCCCTGGATGTCAGGCTTTTATGATGGAGAATGTTCTGGGTGTACTCCACAAGGCTTTTTTTAAAAAAGCTTTTTAATTTAAATTCCAGGTAGTTAACATATAGTGTAATATTATTTTCAGGTATAGAAACACCTGGGGCTCAACACAACATATGTACTCTTTAATCCCTATCACCTATTTAACCCATCGCCCCACCAATCTCCCATCTGGTAACCATTAGTTTGTTCTCTAGAGTTGAATCTGTTCCTTGGTTTGCCTCTCTCTTCCTCCCACCCCATGGTCATTTGTTTTGTTGCCAAATAGGAATAAACATATTTCTCTGACTAACTTATTTCATTTAGCATAATACTCTCCAGCTCCTTTCATGTCATTGCAAATGGCAAGATTTCACTCTTTTTATGGCTGAGTAATATTCCATTGTGTATGTATACCACTTCTTCTTTTGTCTGTCTTCATCCATTCATTTGCTGATGGATATTTTGGCCTTTTCCCTAAGGCTTTCCCTCCCTCTCATCCTTGTCAGAATGAGGTAGTTTTCTTCCTCTGAGTTTCACTGTGAGAACTTGGTGGGGTGCTGGGGGTAAAACCATGAGAGTGTTGGAATTCTCCTAAGTATATAGCCCCAGGAATTTGTCATTTTCAAGTTAGCCCATACTGAGCCTTCAGGTATTTATCAAAATTACAATTTAAATGTTTCTGCCACTTTATAGCTCCAATGATTTCTTTTGCTCTTGGCTATTAAGCAATGCTTGGCCGTCATTCTCTGAATTTGCCCATCTCAAGACTTTGTGGTTAATGTTTGCCTTATAACCTTAGTTCTCTGATGAATGCAGGGAAAGTCATGAATGCTCAATTTGCTCAGCCTTTTCTTGACATAAAGATGAGACAGATAACTTCTAAGAAATTTACATATCAGACATGAAACTGAACAAAAAGGGGTTTTAAAAACAATTTTAGAAATGTTTTAAAACTTAGCTAAATACAAATAAGAGCCATACACATTTGCATCAGTCAGACCTACTTTTTAAATTGTCTTTATTTTAAGAAAGAGAGCATGCATATATACACACAAATGAGCAGCGGAGGGGCAGAGAGAGAGAGAGAGAAATAGAGAATCTCAAGCACGCTCCATGCTTTCAGCACTGAGCCCAACTAGGAGCTCGATCTCATGAACCATGGGATCATGACCTTAGCTGAAATCAAGAGTCAGATGCTAAACTGACTGAGCCACTCAGGTGCCCTTACTCATTTTTAATCAGATTATTTGCTTTTTAGGTGTTAAGTTGTATGAGTTCTTCAGATGTTTTGGGTATTAAACCTTTACTGCATATGTCATTTGCAAATAGCTTCTTCCATTTATTACCATGCCTTGTAGTTTTGTTGATTATTTCTTTAGCAGTGTAGAAGCTTTTTATTTTTGATATAGTCTCCATAGTTTATTTTTGCTTTTGTTTCTCTTGACTCAACAGGCAGATCTAGAAAGAAGGCTCTTATGGCCAATGTTGAAGAGGATACTGGCTTTGTTCTCTTCTAGGATTTTTATGGTTTAAAATCTCTTATTTAGGTGTTTTATCCATTTTGAATTTGTTTGTACATTGTAAAAGTCAGTGGTCCACTTTTATTCTTTTGCATGTTGCTGTCCACTTTTTTCAATATCATTTGTTGAGAAAACTGCCCTTTATCCATTAGATATTTTTCCTGCCTTGTTGAAGATTAATCGACCATATAGGTATGGGCTCATGTCTACGTTTTCTATTCTGTTCCATTGATCTGTGTGTTCTGTGCCAGTAACATACTGTTTTGATCACTACAGTTTTGTAATATAATGTGACATCTGGAGCTGTGATGCATACAGCTTTAATTTTTCAAGATTCCTTTGGTTATTTCATGTCTTTCATGGTTCCACAAAAATTTTAGAGTTGCTTGTTCTAGTTTTGTGAAAAGTGTTGTTAGTGTTTTCATAGGAATTGCAATAAATGTTTAGATTGCTAGATTGCTTTGGGTAGACATTTTAACAGCATTTGTTCATGGAATGCCTGAGTGGTTCAGTCAGTTAAGTGTCTGACTTTGGCTCAGGTCATGATCTCGTGGTTCATGGGTTTGAGCCCCATGTAGGGCTCTGTGCTGACAGCTCAGACCCTGGATTCTGTTTCATTTCTATGTCTCCCTCTCTGGGCTCCTCTGCTGTTCATGCTTTCTTTCTAAAAAAAAAATAACCATTTAAAAAATAAATATTTGTTCTTTAATTCATGAGCATGGAACGTCTTTCCATTTCTCTGTGTCATCTTCAATTTCTCTTATGAGTTCTTTATAGTTTTCAGAGTCCAAGGCTTTTACCTCTTTGTTTAGGTTTATTCCTATATATCATCTTTTTTGAGGCAACTGTAAATGGATTGTTTTCTTAATTTCTCTTCCTCTTGTCTCGTTTTTGGTGTTTGAAAATGCAACAAATTTCTGTATATTGATTTTGTATCCTGCAACTTTACTGATTTCATTTGTCAGTTCTCACAGTTTTTTTGGTGGTATCTTTTTGGTTTTCTACATATAGTATTATGTCACCTGCAAATAGTGAATTTTTACTTCTTTGCTTCCTTTTTGCATGCTTTTTGTTTCCTTTTGTTGTCTAATTGCTGTGGCTAGGACTTTCATCCAGCACTATGTTCAATAATAGTGGTGACAATGGATATTCGTTTCTTGTTCCCAAGCTTAGAAGAAAAGCTCTCAGTTTTTCCCCATTAAGGACAATGTTCACTGGTTTTCATATATGATTTTTATTATGTTGAGGTATGTTCCCTCTAAAAATACTTTGTCAAGGATTTTTATCATGAATGGATGTTGTACTGTTTCAAATGCTTTTTCTGTGTGTATTGAAATAATCAGATGGTTCTTATCCTTTCTCCTGTTCATGGTGATGTATCATGTTGATGGATTTGGGAATATTGAACCACCATTGCAACGCAGGAATAAATCCCATTTGATTGTGGTGATTTTTGTTGTGTAATGTTGAAATCTGTGTGCTAGTATTTTATTGAGTACTTTTTAATCTATGTTCATCAGTAATGTTAGCCTATAGTTCTTTTTTAGTGGTATCTTTATCTGCTTGTTATCACAGTAATGCTGGCCTCAGAATGAATTTGGGTTTTTCTTCCTTTTCTATTTTTAAGAATAGTTTGAGAAGAATACATATTAACTCTTTTATAAATGTTTGTAGAATAGGGCGCCTGGGTGGCTCAGTCTGTTAAGCGTCTGGCTTTGGCTCAGGTCATGATCTCATGGTTTGTGGTTTGAGCCCTGCATCAGGCTCTGTGCTGACAGCTAGCTCAGAGCCTGGAGCCTGCTTTGGATTCTGTGTCTCCCTCTCTTTCTCTGACCCTCCACTGCTCGTGCTGTCTCTCTCTGTCTCTCAAAAATAAATTTTTAAAAAACATTAAAAAATTTAAAAAATATTTGGTAGCATATCATGTGAAACCATCTGGTTCTTAAATCTTGTTTGTTGGGATTTTTTTTTTTATTATTACTGATTCTATTTCTTTGCTAGTTATCAGTTTGTTCAAATGTTTTATTTCTTCCTATTTCAGTTGTGGATGTTTATATGTGTCTATGCATTTATCCAATCATTCTACATTGTCCAATTTGTTGGTATATAGTTTTTACATAATATTTGATTATAATTGTTCATATTTCTTTGGTGTTGGTTGTTATTTCATCTTATTTGTGAATTTGTTTATCTGAGCCCTCTCTCTCTCTCTCTCTCTCTCTCTCTCTCTCTCTCTCTCTCTTTTCCCTTTTTCTTGAGAAGTCTTGCTGGAACTTTATCAATTTCATTGATTTTTTTCAAAGAACTAGCTCCTGTTTTTATTGATCTATTCCCTTGTTTTTTGTTTGTTTGTTTTACTTTTTATATCATTTATTTCTGCTCTAATCTTTATTATTTTTTTCCATCTGCTGCTTTTAGGTTTTGTTTGTGGTTCTTTTTCTAGCTTCTTTAGATGTATGGTTAGGTTTTGTACTTGAGATTTTTCTTGCTTTCTGGTGTTGACTTGTATTGCTATAATCACCTCTCTTAGAACTACTTTTGCTGCATCCCAAAGATTTTGGATGTTTTGTTTTCTTTTTCATTTATTTCCATGTACTTTTTCATTTCTCCTTATTTCCTGGTTGACCCATTCATTGTTTAATGGCATATTATTTAAAATCCATGTATTTGTGCTCCTTCCATACAGCAATCTATATCGTTGATGGTTGTTTAAGTTTGAATCCATTGTTTAGTTTTTTCTTCCCCACGTTTTTTAGTACATTAAATGTCCATGAGTTCCATGACTTATTTTTACAGGAATATTTCTTTTTACTGCTTTTGTGTTCACTACCTTTATACACTTCCTCACCTTTCAGATGCTGTTTTTTTTCTATAGTTAATTGTAGGATTTGTTCTGCCAGTCTTTGGATAACTCTCCAGTTTGATTACTTAGATGTGGATGATATCTAGTTGTAAACATGGGATGGGATGAGTTCAAGGTCTTCCTATTCCAGTCTTCCTGTGCATCAACCTAAGCACTTTAAATATGTCATTATTCTCTTCTAACTTCCATATTTTTAAGTTAAAAATCAGCTCTGAATTTCATTATGGATGACTTGTACCTGAGGAAATATTTTTCTGCTGCTGTTTTCTTGTCTCTGCCATCTGACAGTTTGATTATAATGCATTTTTTGGTTTGTAGAGATCTTTGACTTGTAGATTTAAGTTTTCGTGGAATTTAGCTAATGTTTGGACATTTATTCTATGTGTGTTTTATTTTTAGAGAACTTAGCCCATTTACGTTTAAAGTAATTATTGCTAGGTATGAATTTATTGCCATTTTGTTAATTTTTGTCTGAATGTTTTTGTAGTTTCTCTGTATTCTTTTCTTCTCTTGTCTATGCTTTGATTATTTTTAAGCATTAATATTTAGATTCTTTTCTCATTATGTTTTCTGTATCTATTGTAGGTTTTTCCTTTTTGGTTACCATGAGGATTATATATAACTGTCTCTCTATGTATTATATTATTTTAAATTAGTAGCAACTTAAATTTGAATGCATTCTGATGCGTTCTCTCCCCTGATGTATTATATTTGTGATGTCATATTTTACCTCTTTTTAGTTTATGTATTCCTTAAATAATTATTGTACCTATGTTTAATTTTACTACTTTTGTTCATGCACAAACCACTTAAAAGGAGTAACTTAGATCTTCATACCCCCTAGGTCTTCTGTATATATGCTTCCTTTGTTTCAAAAGCCAGATATTTGGGGGCCTTTGTCTCTCTTGAGCATATACTGAAGGCTGCTGGGGTGCCTGATATGTGGCACAAACCCCTCACTCTTAAGGGACAGGCTCAGGCCAATGAAGTCCCTTTCTGTTGTGTGATACAACACAAGGGTGGAGTTTTTGTTTAGACCATGATTCTGCCTCTTTTACCCATCTCAATGTGACCCTACAATTCCTTGTAGAGAAAGCTGTGTGACTAGTTTTCAGTTCTCTTTTTAGCAGATATTTTTTTCCATTTGTAGCTGATTTGGTATGTTCATGGGAGGAGATGAGTTCAGTGTTTTCCGACACTCTCATCTTGAATTACCAGCCTCCTTCCTCATGCTATTTCCCTTTTTCTCATTCAACTTTATGTGGGTGTTTTTTATTCTTATCTGTCTAGATTATTATTAATTTTTATCTATCATTTAAGAATTAAGCACAAAACTTTTGTTCAAGAAGTCATGCTTTATTCTACTTTGAGTATTGTTAATCTGCCTTTCTTCTTTGTCCCTGTTTGTGGTATTTGTGTTTGGTATATATTGAAGGATCCAGATATATCCTTCTTTATTTTCTCATCTTTTTGTTCTGTGTTCTGATGAGTTAAAAGTCATTCATAGTTTCTATAATGTGTCTAAGTTAGGTGTTATTTTATCCATTAATATTATAGTAACTATATTTTTCAATATAGGTTTTACTAATTGTTTTTCCTTTTTTATCATTTGATAGCTATTATAGACTATTTACTGATGACATTTGCTACTGTGGTTATTTATTAATATTATCATTATTAATTATTTTTAGAGAGAGAGCATGAGTGGGGGAGAGGGAGAGAGAGAAAGAGAGAATGTTAAACAGGCTATACACTCAGCATGGAGCTTGACATGAGGCTCAATACCATGACCCTGGGATTATGACCTGAGCTGAAATCAAGAGTTGGACACTCAACTGACTGAGCCACTCAGGTGCTCCTATTATTGTGATTATTAAAATAGTGTCTGTTTTTTTGTAAAAATTAGAAAATACTGGAAAGTATAAGGAAGAAAATTAAATACATTAGGAATCCTACTCCCCATATAATCCTGATTGCATTTGACTTATTTTCCTATCTTGGTTTTACATATATGTGTACAAATATTTGGAAATACTATTTATCATCATAATCATCATCATCATCATCATTTGGAAATGCTAAGTTTTGTTTTATATTTTATATTAATTTATGTAATAATATTCCTACATTTATTGACAACTCACACATCCTTAAGCTGTATACCCTGATTTTGCTCTTCCTTTGTCTCATTTACTGAGGCAAATCCAAGTCTTATGATGAGACTTTTTGTCTTGCATTATCATTGGGTAAATTTGCACAAGTTATGAACTGCACAAAACCAAGAAGTACCATTTACATGTTCAAGGCAATGATTCATTGCTGCCAACCAGAATCTCCAAAGAAGAGGAAAGACTACTCATTATTGAACATCTAATATTCTAAAATAAGTGTACTAAGAGCTTAATTTAAATTACATTCAGAAAAGCTCTTTCCTGACATCCATTAATTTAGACTTTCTCTTCCTAGATAAAGAGTGATAGGCAGGAGCAACCTCAGTTTTTCTGTACTTCCTGAGATATATATTCTGGGAATCACTGGCTTTTCCTATGCAAGGATTTTGGTCTTTTCCCCTGTACTTCTGCATTATAATTTTCTCCAAGCCTGTATGTTTCTGGGTACTAGGATATTTCATGGCTTACCTCACACAGAGAGCTACGTTGTACCTGATTAATGACATGAACAATGCACACACATGTAATTACTTCAACAGGACATCCACGTGCTCCATGGAATGGGAGCTAGCCAGGGGAAATTTCTTTGGGTTGTGGATAAAGGGTTACTTCAGTAAGGGCAGGATATAGTACAGACAAGTCCAGAGCAGGATTTAAATGAAAACAAAAGATTTTTCTTTTTCTCCTCCAAAGGTCCATGGAGGATCCTCTCCCATATATTTTTTTGTGCTATTTCAAGTTCAGGATCATAGCTTTGCATCCAAGACCACTGACGAAGTTTATTTGTATTATTCTTCCCTTGGAAGATCTGGGCAGCATGCTTGTCTGGTGCAATTATCTGATTGGTCAAGGGCTGGTCATCTCACTGGGGAAAGCATAAATCAGTAAGTAACAGAGGTCACCTGTGCAACATTGACGGAAGTAAAGTATTTACAAATGTTATTTAGCAGAGAGGAAACTTACAGTTATTTATTTTGAGAAAAAAAAGATATATAGGCAGAAAGAAAGAAAAAGAAAGAAAAGGTACATTTCTAATTTTGGTGACTTAGAATCAATTTATACATGCAATAATTGTTGATGGCCTCCTGTAGCCCCAACCTAATTAGTCTGGACAGTGTTCAAACCTTAATTTTCCAAAATGAGCTCTTAGGTCCAGCATAGAAAGCACGGCTGACAATTAAAAAGGTTCCCCTTTATACTTTGCTTCCGTGGATGCCACACATCAGTCAATGGTGTTTCTTCATGCCACAACCTTCCTCTACTCCCTGAAGACCATCTGCAAAAGTGGCTTTGGAATCCGATTAACTGGGGTCAACCTGAATTCTCACTTCTTGGGTAAGTTAGTTGCCATGTTATTTCCCAGTTTCTCTTTCTGTAAATGTTGGAATTTCAATATCTACCTTGAGAGCCAAACGTAGAGCTCTGACTTCATGATATCTATTATTTATTTACTATTATTATTATTATTGCACTTGCAAAATTCAACCTTCATTCAACTTCCTGAAGCATGTCTTCCCAGAACCTCTGGTCCCTCATTATCTCAATCAGTCAGAATAATAATGTAATGTCAAGAATAATAATAATTGAAAGTAATTTCCAGAAGGAAAGAAAGAGACAGGTTAAAAATAATGACACAGAAGATGCTAGATGTTAAGAACTGAAAAGGGAAACTCAACATAAGAAATGTGTATTTCATAGGAATAGCAGAAGTGACAAACAAGAACATGACCGATTAAAATGTCTTTCTTAACTTCATATATATATAAATTATAAATATATTTAATTATAGTATATTATATATTAATGTATAATAATGATATATATAGCTAGACAGATAGATAGAGAGATAGATAGAGAGATAGATAGATAGATAGATTATATGGCTTGTAATCACATTGTTCCTGGAAGAAGTCATCTGTTCACCCAGAGAGATACTGAGTGTTGCCTGTACCCAGCACACGCTAGACACTCTGTCTGCCCATGAGTCCTGTTAGTTATCATTAGTTGAAACATAAACACTTTTGAATTGCAGTTATGAGGGTAAAAATTTTATGAGCATCCAGAGATGAACAAGTCACTACTACATTCTAATTTAATTGGCCTTAGGTCTTTTCTCTGAAACATAAAATTTAGGAGAAAACAGAGAAACTCAGAGGAGTTTGGGGGCCACTTGATAATATCAAAGGAGCTGGCCGTGCAGCATCCTCTTCCTCTCTTTTCATCTGCAGTGCCCAGCTTCCAGGGCACTTGCTTGGTACTGTGGTGGGATCTTGTACGATTTGTGCACCGCTTGTTTCTGGCTCATCTTCCCAAACAGACTGGAGATGGACAGTTCTCTCACTCACAGGTCCGAATAAAGCACTCTGCAACTATTGGGACAATCAGACTTATTAAGAGGTTTCCATTTTCTGTTTATGTTTCACTTAATGATAAATGTTTATATTATTACCCTGGGTTACCTCTAACTAACTATAATTATCTTGTTCTTTCACTTGCTTGTTTCCTGTCTTTCTGCATGTCCAGTGAAGCCCATGATAACAGGACTCATGGGCAGACAAAGTGTCTAGAGTGTGCTGGGCACAGGCAACACTCACTCAGTATCTCTCTGGATAAACAGATGACTTCTTCGAGGAACAATGTGATTACAAGCCATATAATCTATCTATCTATCTATCTCTCTATCTATCTATCTCTCTATCTGTCTAGCTATATATATCATTATTATTTATACATTAATATATAATATACTATAATTAAATATATTTATAATTTATATATATATGAAGTTAAGAAAGACATTTTAATCGGTCATGTTCTTGTTTGCCACTTCTGCTATTCCTATGAAATACACATTTCTTATGTTGAGTTTCCCTTTTCAGTTCTTAACATCTAGCATCTTCTGTGTCATTATTTTTAACCTGTTTGTCTCTTCCTTTCCTTCCGGAAATTACTTTCAATTATTATTATTCTTGACATTACTTTATTCTTCTTCACAATGTCAATTTATACACTCTTCTGCTTCCAATTCATGTTTTAATGTGACTATTCAATGTTTAATTTCCTTGAACTCTTCCACTATCTCTCTTAATTTCCTTTCCTATTCAGCTTCTGGCTACTTACCTGCTAGTTACATTTTCAAAGAAACTATTTGCTTGTATCCTGTTAAGGACACCAAATGATAGTATCTAAACTTTTTATTTCTCACAGTGAATCATTTTAGGATGTGCCTTCATGTAGTTTCTTGTTCGTGCTCTTTGGGTTGATTGATCTTGGATCTATGAGTTGATAAATTTCATTAAATTTGTAAATTTTTTCATGTATTCTTCAAATCTTCTTCTTCCTCCTTCTCAGTACACATTGCACACTTTCTTTCTTTGACTCCAATTCTTTGTACACTACACTGCTTGAAACTTCCTCAGTTTACTGACATCCTTTTTTATTTTTAAATTTTGTTTCTGTTTCATTTTGCAATGTCTCGTACTAACTCTCCATATTCAACAGTCATGTGTATGTGTGTGTGTGTGTGTGTGTGTGTGTGTGCATGCGCATGCACACATGTGCCATATTGAATGCTGTTAATCTCATCCAGTCTGTTTTTCATTTCAAACATTGTAATTTTAAACTCAGGAAGATCTGCTCTCCACTCACATGTTGTTAGTTCCCACTTTCTCAGAGCTGCGGATGGTGGAAATTTTATTTCTACTTTTTAGATGACCTTCATATGGTGCCTTTCTTCTGGATATAAGTGTAATCTTTTCTTAATACCATGGCCTGCTTCTCTACTCATGGAAAATGTAAAATCTTTGCAGTGCTTATTCCCAAACCCATAGACCACGGAGAGAGGCTACACCTCCTAGGATGCAGTGCCCCATAGCTCCACTCTTGTCCATTGTCTCCCAGAGATATAGTCCATATTTAGAGTCCTTAATGGATTCTCGTTTGGGATGGGGTGAAGCAAAAGACTGATTTTCAGTGTTGTCATTTGTACATCATTCTTGCTCTTGAAATATCATTTAGAGGAAGTTAGAAGAGACAAGGTCAGGGAATGCAAATGTCATTCTAAACAGAAAAAAAGACAAAGTCTCTTTTTTTCTCCAAGATTTTTTTTTTTAATTTCAGGCATAAGATACTCTTATTTTTATGTCTTTTGACCCTTGGCTACTGTATTTTAACTCTTATTTCCCCTTACTACTATTTCTTGAAGTATTAATCTATACTTACACATTCTCCTTTCTTTCCTCACATATTCTCTTCAACCCACTGAAATAGGCTTTCTGAAGGGGCCTGGGGCCTTCTATTTGTTAATATGTGTCACATCCTCTCCTTTGTCTTTAGCCTGTTTACTTTCATTCCATGGACTTCCTAGAGCTGGGTCCTCATTTCCTCTTTACTTTCTTGATCCACCTCTTGGCACATTCCTCCACTCCCTGAGCTTTAGCAATCACCCCCAAAGATCACTCCTCAGTCCCCATTTCTGCACCTCCACACTTCATTTTGAAGAGAAAATCTAAACACCATCACCTTTCTGTAGTAGCTCTTCTACATTAAACTCGGCCACACTGGCCTACAGAGATGACCCCTCCCTGAGTCTATTCTCACTCCTGAAGTACACAGTGACACACTTAATCAGCCCCTTAGTGATTACACAGAACCATGTGATAGTTCTGACCAACATAACGTGAGACAATTTGACATAGTTCACTATTGGGCCAAAGTATGTAAAATCAAAGGTTTTAAAAATAAACTTTATAAAGTAAATAGTTTTAGATTTATCTAAAAGACATGATGAAGATAATACAGAGTTCTCATATTCTCCAAATCTAGGTTTCTCTATCATTTACATCTTTCATTAGTACAATACCTTTGTCACAGTTAATAAATCAATAGTGATACATTATTATTAAGTAAAGTCCATAGTTTATTCAGGTTTTTTTAGTTTTTATCTACTGTCCTTTTTCTACTTCAAGAACTCATCCAGAATAAAATGTTAGATTTAGTCATACGTTTCCTCAGGTCCCACTTGGCTCTAACAATGTCTCAGACTTTATTTTTCAATAACCTTGACATTTTCACTAAGTACCAGAAACATATTTTGTAAAGTCTCTCAGTTAGGATTTATCTGATGATTTTCTCATGATTGGACTGGAACAGTGTGTTTTGTGGTCATTCTTATCGTGTCTTATATCAAGAGTACTTGCTATCAGCATGGCTTATCATTGTTGATGTTGGCCTTGGTCACCTGGCTAGGATGGTATCTTCAAGTTCCCACTGTAAAGATCTTCTTTCCCTTTCCTTCCATGCTGTACCTTATGGTAAGAGGTCAGTATGTGCAGCCCACATAGAGAGTTACTCTTCACCTTCTTGAGGGCACACAGGTCAGTATTTTCTATGCCTTATTTTCCCCTGTTGCCATGGACAATAAATAAAACTTTTTTGCACATTGACATTGAGGGTTATTTCTTATTGCAGCAAATTTAATCAATCTTGATTAATATACTAATTTTTTCGATCTTCCTGAATGGTTGTCCCAGTAGTACCTCAAACTTCCAACACATTTGAAACCGATTTTGTCAAACCCTCCAGAAAGTCTTCCAAACTTCCTTTTTTAAGTTAAATAAATTACTGTTATTCTAAATGTCCAGATTCAGAAACTTAACATCTCTTTAGCCCACAGAAAATAGCCTAGAGTTCATAAAATATCTTCATGATTAATACATTCATTCCATTCATCTTCTGCATTTGTTGGAATTCTTAGTTGCAACAAGCAATAATAAATGACTATACAGAATTAAGAAGAAAAGAAAGGTTGTTGGATAGCTCCTCACAACATCATTGGGAAAGATAAAGAACCAAGATTACAAGATAAGTAGGAAATCAGGTGGGCTGGAATGCAGCAAACCAACTTAGGTCACAACTCAGAATAGCTGCCCCCACTGAACATGTGATGCCAATGCTGGTGAATTTTGCAAACCTCTACTGATATTATGCTGTTCATACCACAAGCTCTGATGAATTATCCATGTCACTGTTGTCATAAGGAATGTCTCAGTTCTTCCAGACTTGCATCATTCCTCCAAACTTCAAAGACTCAGGTGAGACAATGGCAGGGCCAAGCCTGAGTCACCTGCCAACCTCAATTTCTAGAGGATGGGCTGAGGAAATATCTGACTCTGCCTTCAACCAAGAGCCACACATTTGTCTCTCCAAATTATAGAGAATAATATAGGAAAAAGCACATATCTGTACAAGCCTCACTTAACTGCTGAGGTTCTTAGGAATCAGAAGCTGTATGCCAGACCAGAGCTACATAGTTACTGGCAGACATGACCTGAGATCTTGAGAGTCCAAATTAAAATTTATTTTAACCTTGATACTCTTTCTAGCATTCTTTCCTTCCCTTTCCTCCTCAGTTACAAATCTCTGTTTATGGTTCTTCTTATTTTCTATTTAAGCAAATGCAATAGACTTTTCTGTAGTTCTAAAAACATCAATGATTTTCTAATTACACATATAATAGTTAAAACACCATCCAATATCACTAAGGTTCACAGTTCTGACCCCCCCCCCACTCTTCTTCATCTTAATCACTTCACTTTTTAGTCATACTCAAATTTGCTCTTTCTCAAAGTGCAGTTCCTTACACTGAGCAGCGTTCACTGAGGATTTTGTTAAAAATACAGGTTCATAACTAACTCCTGATCTTGATCAGAACATCTGACAAGGAAGCCTGAGCCCTGCTTTGACAGCAGCATCTCAGATGATCCTTACTGAAATTGGTGCATCTGGACCTAACTTCTAGTCATACTCAAACCTTCCCTGTCACTGACATGTGCCTTGAGCTTTTATATCCCTAAACACATTTGCTGTCACCGTGGTCCAGAACACAGAGAGAAATGTGTACTTCATCTTTCCCTGTCTTTGACTTGAAGTCACACCCATAGCATACTGAGCATATTCTCCATGCCACCTCCCCTGTAAAGCCTGCCATGCCTGGGTGAACTGCCACTCTCCTCTGAAAATTCTCATGTACTGTAATTAAGTGGTCCTTCTCCCCAGCTTCCTTGCTTCCTTTAATCTCCCTGAGGAGAGAAAACTTTTCTTATTTGTCTGAGTAATCTTCCTACATAATAATTGCTCCAAATGTTTTTGTTGTGTTGAATTGTATTAAAGTTGCCAGTGATAAAACTAAAGATGAATGACAAAAGGTTTCCATGCCAGATTGAAGTACAGTCCCAGCTCATCCAAGAACTCAAAGAAGTTAAATCACACAGCTACATTTCACAGAGGATGTGGAGCCTGAAGTGCTGTCACATCTCTCCTATGTTACAAGGAAAATGAAATACACACCGTAAACCACACTCACATATACACACCACCAGGCATAAAGGAAACCTTTGGACATGTTGTCACTCCTGGCTTTGATTAACTACTTCACTTATGTGCATCTTAAAAGATACTTATTTTAGGTTTACCCTTGTCATATCTCCACTCCTCCTGCTCTATAAATAACCTTCCAGGCAGCACTTCTGCATCAAAAGCCAGCCCACTGCAGTTACTTCAGCACGCTTCTTCCTACACTTCAAATGGCAACACAGATTTGCCAGGGCCTCTTTTCATGGAGTGGAGCCATAGAGCTGAGCAAAGAACCCAGCTCTGAGGCACACACCAGTGATGGAGCCCATAAAACAGAAACAAAGAAAACCAATTTCCCAAATTGTTTTCCCAAACAAAATGTTACCATGCTTGGCTAGAAAAAAGGAGTGCCAGAAGTTCTCTGTTCAGTGTTGATTCCATGATGCCATGGTCTGGAATAAATATTCAAGGAGAAAAGGCCAATTCTGGGCCTGAGCAATCTACCAAGAAACACTTAACATGGAGAAAATACAGGCTTTGAAAGCAAATGGGTCAAGAAACTGTGTTGCTTTGAGCAAATGACTTAACTTCTCTAAGATTCAGTTCCTCATTTATAAGTATAGAAACTGTTGCCATTATGGGTATTATGAGATTTTTAATATTTAATATTTCTTTTTATTACTACCTAACAGATTAAGGCAGCAGTGTTCTGATTTTAATTTGAAAATATCTGGCAAGGATTTGAGAACCTGAAAGGAGAGCATTAGGCAGCTCCAACTTCAAACACTCTTATATCCCTGTTTCCTCCTTTTCCATAGATCTTCCTTTGGCTTCTAAAAGTGATGAAGAAGTTGCTGTAATTATAAACTTCACTGAGGGGTATTATTGGCAATATGCTGATATACAGACATCATTCCAAGCCTTAAATATGAAAAGAGGAAGGATATAGGTAGGAAAGGAGTGCCAATGATTTCTAGGCACTGGGCTTGGTACATTAAGTGATGATAGATGTGTGTGGCTCATATGAAAGTTATTTTTATCACCTTATTTTCCAAATGAAGGCACTGTGGCACACAGTCCCTTATGGTCACATTGTTAATAAGTATTTTTTATGTGTGTGCAAACTGTAGATGTATAAAAATCATAACTAACTCAAGAACAAGATTGACACTACTTGCTTTTCTTGAAGCTAGATCATTCTGAAAATTTCCTGTTACTATGAGTGCAAACATATGGTATCTGTCCTTCTCTGCCTGACTTAGTTGATACCTGTCACAACACAGCATTTTATATACTGTTAAGTGAAACTGCAATACAATCTAAGTTTATTTTGGGAGTGTTTGCTGTATCATTGGATTTAATGACATGTTTAGAGGTGCAGTAGGCATTACTTTGAGTAGATAATGAAAGAAAAATGCAAAATGCTTATGGATTCATGATGTGGTGTCATCTTAGCTTGGGCAAACCATGCAGTATTTAATACATAGTAGCAGAATATTTAATATTGAAGCTTGAAAAGATGTGAGTTCTTTGTGTGCAATCTTTCATTTATGCATGTGAGAGGG
>NC_043702.1:107168445-107176130 GCF_006229205.1 Suricata suricatta
TTACAACACCGAAGACCTAATCAGCCATTTCCTATATAAAAGGTAGCTACTTTTTTGCATGGACCTCAAGTATATCGTAGTATAGAGGTGGAATTTAAGGAAAGGTATTAAGCAGGCTGTGTTGTAGCTTATGGGCAAGTAACAAATTGTATCATGTATCTTGAATGTATCATAGATAAGCTGCTATATAACGATTGCCACTTCAGATAGCTGTGAAATTAGGTGATTAACTAGTTGTTACTTAACCTTCTAATTTCTGTGTAAGTCTAATTACATGAAATAGAAGTTGGGGTTTTGATTTTTTTACTTTGCTTTTCTGTTTGGAGTGTCATTGTAACCACTGTATTGTAAATGATGGAAAATAATTGCATATGTTAAAAAATAAATTGTGTTATATTAAAAAAAAAAGAACAAGGTTGAAAAATTTGACAAATGTACTGGAGTTGAGACCCTATATGAGATGATTTCAGTAATGTTGCTTACAATAAGTGCTTCTGGATTCTGAGTACAGAGAAAACACTATGTGCTTTGGAGTTCAGAAGACACCCATGAGGAGGGCTGACCTGAGATGGCCTGAGGCAGGTGCATATGGAGAAGGGGGCCTGATGCAGCAGAGGGTGGAAATGATATGGTTATACAATGCCTTCCTTCCTTCCATGGGTTCCCTGGAAGCAAAGTCTAAGAGAACAACTTGGTTAGATGTGGTTTATTTAGGCAGTGACCTTAGGAAGGGAGAGTGAGATGCAGGAGGAGAAAGACATATGAGGGTGTATTAGAAGCTGCCTGCTGAGGGCTGAAGGAATGATTTTGCTGGATTAGAGATTGACTCCTGGAATTCATCTCCTGGAAGCCAGAACAGGAAGCACTAATCACTGGACTGGTTTCCACTAAGTAACTGTAACTCCCAGTTGTAGTAGCACTGTCCTCTGGACTCCTTCTCACCTACGCAGAGAACACTTAAATCTTGGGAAGATCCTGAATGAAAAAGTGAAAAAGACATAATTCAAGAAGTGAGTTTGAACTCCCATGGAACCATCTACTACTGCAGCTGTGTTTGAAGTCAGTGAGGCTCTGAGGGACACCAGTGTGTCTGCCTATTGGGTGAATAGAAAAGTTAGCAAACCCTAAATAATGAAGATCAGCCTTCCATGCACTACCCACTGCCTCCTATGGGGATACCTGTCACACCCAGCAGAGTACCTGGCAAGTTGTTGACATTTGATAAATTGCTGTTGAACAAAATCTTGTTGATGTCTCTCAGATTGTCATGTAGGAAAAAAGCACAAAATAGCCTTTGTGATCCCTAAAGACAGAAGTAGGACAAATGAACTGCAGTTCCATGAGCCAAATTTTCTCACCAGGAAGTGTTTCAGTGAAATAGTGAGTCCTATCTTTCCTGGGGAAGGAACTCGAGCTGCGACAGTGTAACAGTCTGGTAAGGATATTATAGGATAGTTTCCTGCAAAGAGGAAAGGGAAAGAGATGATTTCTCAGGTCCTTCTGCCTTTAAATATCTTTATTCTAATGAAAATAATAAGGGAAAAACCCAAGACACACTTCCTAGGGGGAATAAAAAAACAACAAAAAAACAAAACAAAAAAAACCATCATGTAATTTCTGTCCTTGACTGAATGTATTAAATAAGCAAATACCACCAACAAGCAAAACAAGTACTACAATGTAAAAATATTAAAAAAAAAGAAAGCCCTCTCACATGCATAAATGAAAGATTGCACACAAAGAGCTCACATCTTTTCAAGCTTCAATAGTAAATATTCTGCTACTATGTATTAAATACTGCATGGTTTGCCCAAGCTAAGATGAAACCACATCATAAATCAATAAGCATTTTGCATTTTCTTTCATTATCTACTGAAAGTCATGCCTATTATTATTTTCATTACTTTTTTTTTCCCTCTTCATTTTTTGGTGGTGGGGGTGGTTATGTTTAAATGAAGTTGCTTTTACAGTACCAAAGACTTAATCATCCATTTCATATATAAAAGGTAGCTACTTTTTTGCATGGACCTCAAGTATATTGTAGTATAGAGGTGGAATTTAAGGAAAGGTGTTAAGCAGGCTGTGTTTTAAATTATGGGCAAGTAATAAATTGTATCAGTTATCTTGAATGTATCATAGATAAGCTGCTATATAATGATTGCCACTTTAGATAGCTGTGAAATTAGGTGATTAACTAGTTGTTACTTAACCTTCTAATTTCTGTATAAGTCTAATTACATGAAATAGAAGTTGGGGTTCTGATTTTTTACTTTGCTTATCCATTTGGAGTGTCATTATAACTACTGTATTGTAAATGATGGAAAATAATTGCATATGTTAAAAAATAGTGTTATATTCTAAAAAAAATAAAGTTACAAAAAAAAAGATTAAAAAAATATCTTTATTCTGTGTGAACCAAAAGAACAAAATCCTACAATGAAAGGCAAATAATGAAATCAATAATGGCTGGATCTCCACAGGAACAGCTGGTAAGCAAGCTCTGGTGTATCACCAGTTTCTGGTGTATTCCAGTTTTGAAAGAACAATAGTGCTCCCAGCTGAGGATTTTGCAGCTTTCTCCTAAATCGAGAATATGAGGATGCTACTTCTTTCAACATGATGATGAAGATGCAAAGAAAGAAGGAAAGGAAAGGGGGCCCCTATACATGCACATGTCCCTATACATGCACTTTCGGGGACTCTAGGACTTTGCATGACCTAATACTTCTACCTCAGTTTCATCATCATGCTAACTCCAACTCCTTCCATAGTCAGCTTAAGTGTTATCCCTGGGTGACCATATTCTTCCCGGGGCTCCCTTTGTTCATTATGTGCTGCCAGCAATTCACTACACACACAATGTAGCTCAGACCACATTACACAATACAGTAAATTTCCTGGTTCCCTACCTCACTCATTTGTGAGTTTTCATAGATAGAGACATAGTTTTTTTCCATCTCTGTTCACAGGGCTTAATAATAGTCATCTGACTCCCTAAATATTGGTAGAATAAATGGAGTAGGTAAACACTCCCATTAAATTTCATGGCTGTTGAACAAGGTGAACAGACAGGCACTCATCCCATTACATTCAGACAGGAAGTTCTGACCCAGAGGCTGAACTGAGAGCTTGATCCACTAGTATTTCCTCCAGAGTTCTCTCCTTAAAAGAGGTCCACCCAGGTCCTGTGGCTCTTCTATGGAGATGGTACCATTTGCTGTCATCAGAAATTGTCTGGAGCATCTTGCAGTGTCCTTGTAGGCAATTGACTCACAGAAAAGTCAAGATGAGGGGAAGGGACTTTCCCTGATTATAGTAATCTCAGAAGCCTGTTGGGTTCACAGGTCTCATTCTGGGGCAGAAGCTAATTGGTTCTCACCAGCTCAGCTCATGGCGTGTGGCATGCACTTGGCCATTGAGGACAGCTGACTTTCATCTGGCAGAACCAGATACATCAGGGGGCCATGGAAGCCAGGAATCTAGTAGCTGCATCAAAGGCCTTCCTAAGCATCTTTGTGCCTAGCAGAGAAGCACCTGTGTCTGGGCGTGGCTCCTGTTATCCCAGGGCAATGAGGAGAAAAATGCTTCAGTCTGCACCACATCAAGGGTATGTCTAAGCATGTCTTCTTTCATAAACCTGGATTCTGGCTTGGTGACCACTTGGAGACTACTGGAAATTTGATTTAAAGTTGATATACTATGTTACTGGGCACGGAGTACCCAGAAACTGCTTCTTCACAACTTAGGCAACCTCCGGAAAGAGAGGATACCTGGTGTCACGCTTACAGTGATCAAGGTGAACCACCTCTTCACTCTTACTACAGACATATTGTTAACCTTGTTAGGACCTATTTTCTCATCAGTAAGTAAGGATAAGAAAATTTAAATGACAGAGTCATCCATAAGAATTAGAAATAATACACCAATGCCTATCACACAGTAGATGCTAAGTGAATGATACATCCTGTGTTACTTGGACTATAGAAACAAACTTCAGTGGGAGTTTAGCTGAAGTGTTCTAGTGGCACATAAACATACATGAATTACAACATAGAAATGATGCTTTGGGACTTCTGCCTCCAGTTGAGAAAAGTTAACAGGAGCTAGATTTATCTTTCCATCAAAAACAACAGCAACAAATAAACAAAAATGCTAAGTAACCACGTGTAAGGCATAAGACACTAAGCAGAAAAGGACAAAGGCCTGTGGCAAATGCAAAATGAACAAAATGAGTCCTACAATTGCTCTAGCTTACTGCCTTCAAAGAGTTTCCTGGTGTCAGGAGAAAAAGGAGGAGCAGAGACAGAATGGGAAGGTCTCCCTGAGATAAGGAGATAGTGCTGTGATCCCAGGGGACCAAGGCAGCTGGAGTTCCTGGGACAGTATATCAGAGAAGACAGCTGCAGAGAGAGAGAGCCACAGATATCTGTGGAGGGTTCTGTGTGATTATTCAGCAGAGCGCAGAATAATTTTCATGTGATGAAACTAGTCAGTAACAGTGAAAGTGGTACCCACAAAAATAGGAGGACACAATGTCAACAATTACCTGAGGAATAATATCTGCCCCCACAGGCCAAATTAGAAGACTCATAATTTACAGGGCAATGAGGAGAGCACTCAGAAAGATAGTGTCTTAGTGGTAAGGAATCATGAACCCCAGACAGAGCACTGATCCAGTTCTAACAATTTTTTTAATTTTTAAAATTTTTTATTTTGAGAGAAAGAAAACAAGCAAAGTAGAGGGGCAGAGAGAGAGTGGGGGAAAGAATTTTAAGCAAGCCCCACGCTAAACATGGATCCCATGACCCAGGGATCATGACCTTAACTGAAATCAAGAGTTGGAGGCTTAACTGACTGAGCCACCAGGTTCTAACACAGCAGAAAGAACCAAAGTAACACACACATACACACAAACACCACCACCACCACCACCACCACCACCACCACCAATGACAACAACAACATCAGGAATAATTATATGAATAAAATAAATATTCAGCAACACAAAATGTAAAATCCTCAATATCTGGCATCCAATCAAAAATCATCCAGAATATAAGCAATCAAGTAAATACAAATCTAAAATACTGACTTAAAAAATCATTCAAGCAAAACTGACCTAGAACTGATATGAATATTAGAATTAACAGACAAGTTTGCCAAGCAGTTATCCTAACTGTTTTTCATATGCTAAAAAGATTAAGTAGAAATGTTGAAGATATTACAAATACCCAAGTTAAATTTCTAGAGTTTAGAACTATAATGTTTAAAATGAAAAATAGACTGATGAGATTAATAGCATTAAATATGGAAAAAATAAAATAAGCTTGATAAACATGAAGAAATAGTACTAAAGGGTGCCTGGGTGGCTCAGTCAGTTGAGCGTCCAACTTCAGCTCAGGTCATGATCTCAAGGTTCCTGGGTTCGTGCCCTGTGTCAGGATCTGTGCTGACAGCTTGCTCAGAGCCTAGAGTCTACTTCAGATTCTGTGTCTCCTTCTCTCTCTGCCCCCTCCCCAGTTCATGCTCTGTCTCTCAATAATAAATAAAAATGTAAAAAAAAATTTTTTAAGAAATTGTACTAGAAGCTGCTAAATGAAACAAAAACAAAATTCTGGAATATAAAAAGTGTAAGTAAATTTAAGGACAGCTTCAAGTAGCCTAATGCAATGAAATTAGAGTCACTGAAAGAAAGAAGATAGTTGATGTGTGATGGGCAAAAGGGAAGGGTAAAAATATTTGAGGGGAGAATGAAAAATTTCCAAATTTGATAACTCTATCAACCCACATATCTAAGATCAATATACCACAAGAATATGAAAACTAAACTTCATGAATCAACATCATAATCTGATTGCTCATAACCAACAGTGGGGAAAACAAAACAAAACAAAAGGCTTAAAATCAACTGGAGCAGAGGACACCTTATGTGCAGAGAAAAAAACATAATAATTTAGCAACGGATTTCACATTGTGATCAATGCAATCAAGAAGACATGACTTTTGTTTAATTTTTATTCTTTTTTCAAGTTTTTATTTAAATTCCAGTTAATGTACAGTGTAATTTTAGCTTTAGGTGTAGAATTTAGTGATTCAGCACTTATATATAACACCTAGCAAGTGCCCTCCTTAATCCTCACCACCTATTTCACTTATCTTCCCCACACCCCTCCCATCTCATAATCATCAGTTTGTTTTCTGTAGCTAAAAATCTGTGTTCTGGTTTGCCTCTCTGTTTCCCCCTCTACATTCATCTGCTTTGTTTCTTAAATTCCACATATGAGTGAAATCATATGGTATTTGTCTTTCTCTGATTTATTTTGCTTAGCATAATACACTATAATTCCATCCACATCATTGCAAATGGCAAGATTTCATTCTTTTTTGTGGATGAGTAATATTCCACAGTATGTATATACATACTGATCTCCTTTATCCATTCATCTGTCAATGGATATTCATCTGTCAATGGATATTCAGGCTTTTTCAAGAATTTGGTTATTGTGGATAATGCTTCTATAGACATCAGAGTGCATGTATCCCTTCAAATTAGTATCCTTTGTGTAAATACCTAGTAGTGCCATTGCCTAATCATAGGGTGGTTCTACTTTAACTTTTTGAGAAATTTCATACTGTTTTCCATAGTTGCTCCACCAGTTTGCATTCCAACCAATAGTGTAAGAATGTTCATCTTTCTCTGCATCCTCACCAACATATGTTGTTACTTGTGTTATTAATTTTAGCCATTTTGACTGGTGTGAATTGATATCTCATTGTAGTTTTGATTTGCTTTCCCTGATGTTCAGTGATGAGCATCTTTTCATGGTGTGTGTTAGTCATATGTATGTCTTCTTTAGAAAAATATCTATTTATGTCTACTGCCTCTATTTTTAATAGGATTGTTTTGTGTTGAGTTTGAGTTCTTTATGTATTTTGGATACTAATTCTTTATCAGATATGTCATTTGCAGATATTTTCTCCCATTCTGAAGATTGCATTTTAGTTTTGTTAATTGTTTCTTTTATTATTCAGGAGCTTTTTATCTTATCTTGATGACGTCCCAATAGTTTATTTTTGCTTCTGTTTCTTTTGCCTCAGGAGATATCTAGTAGGAAGTTGCTATGGCTGATGTAGTAGAGGATACTGCCTCTGTTCTTCTCTAAGATTTTGATGGTTTTCTATCTCATGTTTAGGACTTTAATTCATTTTGAAATTATTTTTTGTGTTATGTTGTAAGGAAATGGTCCAGTTTCATTCTTCTGCATGTTGCTGTCCATTTTTGCCAACACCATTTGTTGAAGAGACTCTTCTTTTCCATTGAATATTCTTTCCTGCTTTGTTGAAGATTAGTTGACCATATAGTTGTGGGTTCTTTTATGGATTTTCTGTTCTGTTCCATTGATGTGTGTGTGTGTGTGTCTGTTTTTGTGCCAGTACCATACTGTCTTTTTTTTTTTAAATTTTATTTATTTATTTTTTTAATTTAAAAGTTTCATATTTTTTAACATATGCAATTATTTTCCATCCTTTACAATACAGTAGTTGCAATGACACTCCAAACAGAAAAGCAAAGTAAAAAATCAAAACACCAACTTCTGTTTCATGTAATTAGACTTATACAGAAATTAGAAGGTTAAGTAACAACTAGTTAATCACCTAATTTCACAGCTATCTGAAGTGGCAAT
>NC_043702.1:107176230-107191410 GCF_006229205.1 Suricata suricatta
GGGAGGAAAGAGACAAAAAGTGGAGAAGAAAAGAAAAAGAAAAAGAAAAAAAGAAGGAAAAAAATAAAGGGGGGCAGAGACAATAAAAGACAGTGGACAGTCTAAAAGTGTATGACCAGTTGAGGGGAGAGGTAGGGATGAGATATAGGAGAATATATCTGGATTGCAAGAAGGTAAGAAGAAAAAAAAAAGGGAGAAAGGAGGAAGGAAAATAAGGAGTAAAAATTTTTTTTTAAATTTAAGTAAAAAAAAGTAATAATAATAAAAAATACGTACAGAAAAAGGCGAATAGAAAAAAAAAGAAGAAAAAAAAGAAAAAACTTATTAAAAAAAAGCAAAAGAAAAAAAAACCCTAAAAAAACCAGCAGCTCCCTCTCATGGATAGGCGTGGTTTGATGTGGTAGGTCTTCGAGGCTGCTCTCAGAGGCTCCGCCTTGGTGTTTGCGGGGGATTAGATATGCAGGCGGCACACCAAGTTCTGCTGAACAAGAACTGTAGGCCACTCTAATGAGTCCGATATTTTGCCGCGGTTGAGCAGAGTTGTATTTTCCAGGCCTGCCTCAGTTCAAAGTTCCAGTCCATGCACTCTTTATGCTACCACAGATGGTGTTTTTGTTTTGGTTGCTGGCTTCTTAGAGGGAGTAATCGGTTTGTCTTGGCTCAGGTTGGGATTTCGGCTGACCCTGCCTGAGGCGAGATGCACAGCAGGAGGTGAAGTGAGCACCATCTCAGACCCAACCCCCAGCGGGGATCGTGCTAGCGTTGGGGGAGGAATGAGTGGGCAGCTGTTGCCTGAGGCGGCGCCGGGAGCTGCTGGAAATGAGCTGGGAGCTCCTGTAGCCTGTGCGCGCGCACCCAGGTCTCCACCGCCGCCAATTCCCTGCCGGGATCATGCAGAGGTGGGGGCTATTTTTTCCCTGTTGTCACCCGGGATTCAGGTTTTGCGGGGCCAATGCTGGGGGCAAGATACGCCGTGGAAATGAGGTGCGTGCTCCCACTCCCAAAACCAAGGTTGAAGTGAGCACCCCTATCACCGCGTGGCAGCGGTCGCCGACTCCTCGCCAAGATGGCACTGGGCTGGAAGCTGTTCCTTCCCTTGCGCGCCACCTGGGTTTGGGATTTAGGCTACCCAGCAGTTATCTATGGAGTGAGCTTCTCTCTCCAAGCGCAGTTAAGCGTTCTTTACCTCTTCCCCAGAGACAGTACTATGAGCATGTTCAGTCTCTCTGTCTCTTTCCTTTGTCTCTCGGGCTCTGCACGCTTGCCCTGCGTTGGGCTGGGGCTCCCACCTCCCCTGCCCGTACTGGGCTGGCCCGTTTTCCAATCTCCCCAGTTCGCACTCACTCACTTAGGTATCCTTCATGTTCTCTTCCTTCTGGAGTCCGTATTTTCTCCTTCCGCTCTTGCAGATGAGAGCAGTGTCCTTCTCAGTTCGATCGATGGGACAGATGAGGTTTACAGAGCTCCCTTCCTCTCCGCCATCTTGTCCACTCCTCCATACTGTCTTGATCACTACAGCTTTGTAATATAACTTGAAGTCTGGAATTGTGATGTCTTCAGCCTTGTTTCTGTTTTTCAAAATTGTTTTGGCTATTCAGTGTCTTTTGTGGTTCCATACAAATTTTAAGATTGTTCCAGAAAAAGTTATATCTTTAAAAAATTATATACCTTGCAAAAACGTCTTGTAAAAATAAAATAGATCTCAGATACATGAAACTGAAAAGTATCTATTACCAGCAGACACTATACAAGAAATGTTCAAATAAACCTTTCAGGTAGAAGGGAAGCATACTGGAAAACAGCATAGCTTTCTACACAAAGATTAAGAACACTGAAAATAGTAACTACATGGTAAAGAAATGAGATTCTTTTCCTGTTTTTAAATCTCTTTAAAAGATAAAACAGAAATAATGACCAGGTATTTTAGGGTTAATAACATGTATAAGTAAAATGCATAACAAAAATAGCACAAAGTCCAGGTGGGAGAAATGGAAGTACATTATTATCACACATAAAATGTTACAATATCACTTAAAGGTAGACTCTGATGAAGTGAAGATCTATACGATAATTCCTAAGGCAACTGGTAAAGTAACAAAACAAGGAATTCTAGCTGATAATCCAACAAACAAGATAATATGGAATCAAAAATACTAAACCCAAAGGAAGGCAGAAAAAGAGGGAAAAGTGAACCAAACAACAACAACAATAAAAGTAGATGAGACCCCATAAAATAGCAGCATGCTAGGCATAATGGGGAGCCTGGTTGGCTCAGTTGGCTAAGCGTCCAACTTTAGCTCAGGTCAGATCTCATGGTTAGTGAGTTTGAGCCCCATGTCAGGCTGTGTATTGACAGTTCAAAGCCTGGTGCCTGCTTCAGATTCCGTGTCTGCTTCTTTCTCTGCCCCTCCCCTGCTCATGCTCTTTCTCTCTCTCAAAAATAAATAAACATTAAACTATTTAAAAAAAATAAAGCTAGGCATATCAACAATTAAATTAAATTGAAATGCCCAAGTACCCCAATTAGAAGGCAGAGATGGGCAGATTGAAATTAAAAGAGCAAGACCCCACTATGCAATACCTGTGACTGAAATAAGTTAAAAGTAAATACACCGACACAGTTATGATATGTTGATATCAAAGGGGAGAAATGAGGAATGGCTCACTCCTAGTTTTGTATTGAGATCATTCAGCCTGCTTCTATGGTGGAATGCTGCCCAGAACTTCATGTCCAATTTCATGCCTCAAGTTTCTCCTGGAATAAAAGACTTGACCAATAAAGCCATTCCCAGGACTAAGACTCTGACTCTACTCCCCTTGCCCTGCCTGCCTACCCTGAGACCTGCCCTTTTTCAAGCTTCACTGTAGTTACCCCTACCATGATTTCTGTAGGTTCACACAATTCTGAAGTACTCCAGCCTGCATCTGCCAAAACTCACCTTGATGTTTTATCCCATGCTAGGACCTCAGTTTGATGATGCCATAATCACCAACTCACAATGGACCTCTATGCCAGGGTTTCATCTGCATTCATCCTATGATGCCCACTCCCTCTTCAATCACGCAGCCAACAGCTATGTTATTGCTAGGTTCTGCTGATTTGCAACTTGCCATGTACTATACCATTCTCTGACCTAGTCTTGGCTCGTGTCACTTCTTGGAGTTAATAGCTTGTGTTCATGTCTGAACCCTGGGACCTGTTACCCTTTGCTTGGACACATTGCTACCTTCTTGAGGGTACCAGATGTGCCTCACTAGTCACATTACAAAGTGGAGCGCTATTACTGTCTAACCAAATAAAGGAATACAAAAATTCCAGTCCTGAGAATAGTTCTAATATTGAACTGTGATAGAAGAGGACGTAATTTATTATGGCTACTGCCCCAGGGCTTGTAAAAATATTCTCTCCGTGGGATGTTTCTGCCACTGTGGGTCTCTGAGATATATGCAGGCAGAAAAGATAGTAAGTCCCCAGGGAAAGAATTCATCAAAAGAGAAATATCCATACTGAAGGAAAATGCAAGGAACTGGCTCCCTTGTGTAGGAGAAAATTAGCATATAAATACAGAGTCTCCTATATGAGCAATTTATCCCCTTGAGTAGTATAATCTAAATGCTACAGGTGAGGACCAAAATAAGGCACAGTAAGGTAGCCAGACTGAAACCTGCTTGGGGAATAAGAGTGTGTGAGAATTACCAGCTGTTGTCAGATGCTGGAATGGCCCTGACCTTCATGCTATTGAGGAACCTAAGAGTTGTGAGGAACTTAAAAATTAGACCCAGGCAAACCGAAACTTAAATGGTCTGTGCTATTTCTGTAACAGTATGAGTCCCAGGAAAAATGAAACTTAACCTGCCCTGCTTGTTCTGCTTCTGTACATACGCTTGGGGCACTGTGTGTAGGGTGGGGTCAGCCATGTGGCTCGACATTGGGGCGGGGAGTACTGGATGTTCAAATTGTGGCAGGATCCAATCAGGGAATGCCGAATGTCTGAACTTAGATCTTGGCCAATGTGAGCGCTGTAACAATGGAATGCCCCTGACTTGTTTGGGCCGGCCTATAAAAAGGACGTGAGCCGCCTGCACGGGGCTCTCTCTCTCTCTCCGCTCCACCAGCTTGGAGTGCGCTGAGGACCCAGGTTCGAACCTGCAATAAATGACCCTTGCTATTTGGCTTTGACTCTGGACTCTGGTGGTTCATTTTTGGGGGTCGCCCGAGTTCTGGGCATTACACTATCCCAAGGGATTTGTTTGTGAACTTCCAACTAGGCCCTGTTGTACATGGAGGAAGTTTCTCCCATCCTGAAACTAGTGTTTTGGTGCTGGTAGATACAAATAGAGCCAGTCATGGTGCTTGTCATGGGTCTTAAGTTACTTGGGAGCTTATTGAACATACAGATCCTGAGAATCAGAATCTTCATAGATGGGGTCAAGGAAGCCTTATTTTTCACAGCACCCTCCAGCCAATTAGGTTTGATAACCACCAGCTTGGCTTAGATTAGAGTTGGGGGCCACTGGGCCGATGTTATTTAAGCCAAACTCACTATTTCCTGCTGGTCTAGCTGGGGTCTGGAAATCACTCTAATAATAAAGTTTGATCGTTTTCTTCTTACATGCAGATAATTCAGGTAAAATGTCCACGTGGAGCAAGAATGTGGTAGAGTTGAAGAAGCTGCCCCATTCATCATCAGCAGCATCAAGGTTATTGTTGCCAAATCCCATCTCTGATAAATGTCCTTTGGTCCTAGAATCAAGGCCCTGAGCTGACAACACCTAAACAGACATAACCCAGAATGCCAGTGAAGTTTCCACAGGAAAATCTGGTTTACAACATGGAATGGCATTATGAGACAAGAACCCAGCAGGGAAAAAAAAGTTCCCAGTGTCAGAGACAGGTAAAATTATGCATTATAATTAATCCATTTCCCCATCACCTGCTTATCTGTTCATGCATTCATCCACTGAAACATTATCCACTTTTTCAAGGATTCAACTAACCCAAGTCACTATAATTTGCTTGGTAGTAAGGAATACATTTAAGTAAACCTTGGGGCCTGCCTTCAGAGAATGGATCATTCTATGCAGGAATGTTGAGTAACTGTCAGGCAAGCCATCCTGCATTTCCCCTTAATCATGCAAATGTGCATTCTTTCCTGTGAAGGACCATTTGCATTTTGAGAATCCTTCAAAGCCAAACAGTTGGGCAGCTGCCACTAATTGTTAGAGTTGTAAGGCAATGTGGAATTGACTTCCATACGTCATTCAGAGGAGAGAAGGGGAAATTAACATTATTGGGCCTTATACCCATTAGGCACATATTATTTCATTTAATCCTCAAAACAATTCTTAATAATTAATCTTATTATCCCTATTCAACTCGTAAAAGAAGTAAGATTTGAGAGAGTATGTTATTTAGCCAGAATCACTTATTTAGATTGAAACTGAGTTTGAACCAGGTGTGTCTAGGGTGTGGGTCCCCTTTATCAGGCCAAACTGCACCCAGGTATATGTCCAAAGCTGGCAAAACAGAGCTACAGAAATGTGACAGAAAGCTGCCATGCGAAGATGGCATGTGGGTGGGAGACCCTATCGTGTTGTGTCTGTAAAGAAAGCAGGAGTGGGAAGCTATAGATCTGCAGAGCCTTCTTCCCTCCTGGCCCAGGTGTGGGAGTAGGAGCCCACCTCCTCATACTGCAGGATGGAAACCAACAGATAATAGTTAAAGGGTGAACTTTGGGCCAGAAGTTCAACTGAAGTGAGGTTTATGTATAGATAGAAGTAACTATAAGCATCAGATAGCAGCATATGCAAGTCACTTTCCTGTACAAATAATATATGGCCTAGTTTTTGAACTTTCTTGATTTTCTAGGCCACTATATTAAAGCATTGGCCAAGATGTATGTGAGGCTTTAACACATAGATCCCAGGACTAAAGCAAGGGCATTGATGAGAACGAGAGTAATCTCAATGGAAAGGTGGAGAAAATCATGGACTCTGCCAGGAGCTTCCACACAAGCCTGTGCTGAGCTGGTGGCAGATGGAGAACCCAGGAGCCTGGCAATATTTTTCACTTTCCATGTGAATAATCTGGCAGCGAGGAGGCACAGCTGGTCTCGGCTAGGTGGCAACTTTAATTTTTCTTTCTCCTACTCCAAGATTTAGAGTTTGCTGGGGAGTCAGAGGTGCCTTAGTTGACTGCATTCTATAGTGTACTATGGAAACTGCCAATTCTCCAGAAGCAAAAGAAATGGGAAGTTCATCATGTGGGTTCATTACCATTTTCCTTTGTAATGGAAGTCTCATAGGTTTGGAAAATTTTCACCTTGGTGGAAATGTAGAATGGTATTTTCATAAGACTTTTCTTTTTGGCTAAAATCCAGCTGGGCAAATAGTGGATTTCCTAGATTTTTAGATACATTGGCTTACTAAATTTTTACAATAATCCTATATTTAGGATTTATTATTCAAACAAAAGTGCTTAATCTCACCCCCACTGAAACAAGAAGCTGAACAGACAGAAATCTGGAAAAATCAAGTCAAGTCAGCTTTCTTTGGAAAGAAAGACTTTATCCAAAGGTAGATTTCAAGTTTTGGAGGAACGTATCCATTCTGGAGGTAGAACAATTATTTGGTCTTTGTGTTCCTGGTTAGGCCCTCCTTCCCACTTGACTCCTCCTACTTCCCACTTATTGGAAAGCCCCTTGAAACTTTAGTCTTGGCTTAGAAATGATTAAATCACTCCACAAGTCCAGGCCTAGAGGTGACTGTTAAAACTTTAGAAGGCCAAGATCTCCTCTGGTAGGCCAGACCCTCAGAAAGATGGCAGTGTAGTAATAGTGCAGAGACCGTGTACACATGGTGGGGGGTGAAATATGTTGTAGGGGATGTCTGGTGACCCAGAGTGGGGAATGCTGAAGTGGTAGCTGAAGAGATTCCCCTTCCTTTGCCAAATATGCAGCATAAAACTTGCCATATAATAGATGAATCATAAATATGTTTAAAAGTGCATGGATGATAAATGACCAAATGAATAAATCTATCTGTGTTTTTCCATTTCATTCCCTGCTTTCTCTAAGAACATTTAAAAAAATTTTCCCTGTTTGTTTTTTGGGCAACCTTGAGAGTGTGAGTTTGAGTTTTGGTATCCATCTTGGAGAATTGTCAGAGAGACCACCCTGAAAATTGATCCCTCTTTTTTAAAGTTTATATTTTTACTTTGGAAAGAGAGACAGAAAGAGAGAGAGAGAGAGAGAGAGAGAGAGAGAGAGAGAGAGAGAGAGCAAGTGGGGTAGGGACAGAGAAATATTCAAAAACAGGCTCTGCATTTTTAGCACAGAGACCAAAGAAGGGCTCAAACTCATGAACTGTGATATCACAACCTGGGCTGAGATTGTTGAAATCAAGAATCAGGTGCTTAACCAATGAGCCACCAGGCATCCCTGACTTGATCCCTTTAAAACCTACTCCAACTGATCTCAATTTCCAAGTTGTGTTTGAATGCCCCAAGATATATAATTCTCTGCAAAAACTAAATCCCTCAACTTGAAACATCTACATTGAGGTTCTTTATTCTTTTTATCTTTACATAGTCAGAAAGTTAACATCCTAATATCAAGAATTTTGGCCCTACCATGCACCAGTTTGAGTGTTCATATGCATTCCAATGGAGATACAGATGTGTGAAGAGCTGTGAGGGCATGCTGGACTCTGTGAACTTCCTATAAGCACCTATTACTTCATTTCTGATGTCTGCTGCTCTATTAATATTTAGGTGGGGGGTATTTTGTCCAGGGTTAAAAATCCTTCTTTCAGACTTTTCCTTCTACCAAAATGGAGTAACTGAAATTGGACTTATCTTCATTCCTGAAACATCTTTTAAAAATACAGGGAAGAAATGGGCAGAAGAATTGAACAGACAATTCTCCAAAGAGGACATCCAGATGGCCTACAGGCACATGAAATGATGCTCAGCGTCACTCAGCATCAGGGAAATACAAATCAAAACCACACTGATATACTACCTCACGCTGGTCAGAGTGGCTAAAATGAACAAATCAAGAGACTATAGATGCTGGCAGGATGTGGAGAAACGGGCACCCTCCTACACTGCTGGTGGGAATGTAAACTGGTACAACCGCTCTGGAAAACAGTGTGGATGTTCCTCAAGAAACTGTCAGTGGAACTCCCCTATGACCCAGCAATAGCACTGCTGGGGATCTACCCAAGGGATACAGAAATGCTGATGCATAGGGGCACATGTACTCCAATGTCAATGTTCATAGCAGCACTTTCAACAATAGCCAAATCATGGAAAGAGGTTTGTTTTGTGGCTAATATGTGACCTATTCTGGAGAATGTCCCTTGTCACCTGAAAAAAACGTAGTCTGCTCTTTTATGATGAAATGTTCTAAATGTATCTGTTATTCAAAACCATTTTTTTCCTTTTGGATATTCTATTTAGATGTCCATTGATTTGAGGTGTTAATGTCCCTTACTATCATTGTGTTATTATTATTATCAATTATTTCCTTTAAATTTGTTATTAACTCTCATGTATTTCGGTGCTCCTATATTGGGTGCATAACTATTTACAGTTCTTATATCCTCTTATTGGTTTGTCTCCTTTATTATTATGCAATGTCCTTATATGTCCTTATTTTTCCTCATTACAGCCTTTATTTAATTTTTATTGTTTTGAATGTCATTAAAGACATTCAAATGAGAGAGAGAGAGTGAGAGAGCAGGGGAGGTACAAGAGAGGAAGAGAGGGAGAATTCCAAGATATCAGAGCAGAGCCCAATGAGGGGCTCAAACCCACAAACTGAGATCATGATCTGAGCTGAAACCAAGAGTTGGATGCTTCACCTACAATCTGGTTTTATTTTATTTTATTTTTTAAAAATTTAAAACTTTTTTTTTAACATTTATTTACTTTTGGAAGACAGAGAGAGACAGAGAGAGACAGAGCATGAACAGGGGAGGGGCAGAGACAAAGGGATCCAAAGCAGGCTTCAGGCTCTGAGTTGTCAGCACAGAGTCTGACACAGTGCTTGAAACCATGAACCATGAGATCATGACCTGAGCTGAAGTTGGATGCTTAACATACCCAGCCACCCAGGCACCCATACAATCCTTGTTTTAAAGTCTTTTTGTTTAATGTAAGTATTGCTACTTTGGCTTTCCTTTGACATTCATTTGCATGTTAGATGTGTCTTCATCTTCTTACTTTTAATCTGCCAGTGTCTTTAGGTCCAAAATGAGTCTTGTTGGCAACATATAGATAGGTCTTAGTCTTTTTTTTCCATCAGTCACCCTATGTATTTTTATTGGGTCATTCAGTCCATTTACATTCAAAGTAATTGATAGGTATACATTTATTGCCATGTATTACTTGTTTTGTGGTCTGATTCTTGTCATTCTCTCATTCATGGTTTGCTGATTTTCTTTAGTAATATATTTATTTTTTATTGTTGTTGTTTTATTAATTTTTTAATGTTTATTTATTCTGAGTGTGTGTGTGTGAGAGAGAGAAGTACTAGAATGGGAGGGACAGAGAAAGGGAGACAGAGAATATGAAGCAGGCTGATGTGGGGCTCGAACTCACAAACTGTGAGATCATAACCGGAGCTGAAGTAAGATGCTTTAACCAACTTAGCCAACCAAGCATCCCGTTAGTGATATATTTAGATTTATTTCTTTTTATTCTTTGTATGTTTATTAATGGTTTTTGACACATGATTACCATTATGTTTGTGTACAAACTCTTTTTTTATTTTAAGTTGATGGTCGTTTAAGTTTGAACCCATTCTTTTCTCCTCCCCACATTTTAGGTATATGTTATTATATTTATATCCTTTTTTGTGAGCTCCTTGACTTATTTTTTACATAAAAATTAATTTTTACTGCTTTTTTGTTTACTACCTTTATTCTGTCACTTTTGGTCTTTCTTTCCACTCGGAGTCCCTTTAGCATTTCTCTTAAGACTGGTATAGTAGTCACAAACTCCTTTAGTTTTTGTTGTTGTTGTTGTTGTTGTTGAGGGGTTTTTTTTGTTGTTGTGGGTTGTTGGGTTTTTTTTTTTTTTTTTTTTTTTTTTTTTTGGTCTAGGAAGCTCTTTTTCTTTCCTTCTATTCTGAATGATAGCCTTGTTGGATACAGTATTCTTGGCTGCACATTTTTCCTTTTCTACATTTTGAATATATCATGCCACTACTTTCTGGTTAGCAAAGTTTTGTTGAAAAATCTCCTGGCAGCCTAATGCATTTTCTTTTGTAAGTTACTGACTTATTTTGCTGCTTTTAAGATTTTTCCTTTATTACTATATTTTGCAAATTTGATTACAATACATCTTGGTGTGGGACTGCTTTTTTAAAAAATTTTGATGGGAGTTCTCTGTGTCTCCTGGATCTAGACGTCCATTTCCTTCCCCAGATTAGCAAAGTTTTATTCCTTCAAATAAATTTTCTGCCCTTTTTCCTCTTTTCTTCTTCTGGGACTTCTATAATATAAATGTTATTAGGTTTGATTGAATCACTGAGTTCCTAAATCTGTTTTAGTTCTTTTCTCTTTCTTAACTACTTTCCATTACTCTGCCACTAATTAATTCTTCTGCTTCTTCCATCTTGCTCTTCATTGATTCAGCATGTTTCTTGTTTATTTATTGAGCTCTTTATCTCTGCAATGTTATTCTTTACCTCTGTGTTAAGGGTCTCATTGATGTCTTACACCTTTTTTCTCCATTGAGCATCCTTATGATCATTGCTTTAAATTCTCCATCAGGCACATTACTTACATCTGTTTTGCTTAGTCTATGGCTGTGGCTTTGTCTTGCTCTTCTATATGGTATAAATTTCTCTGTCTCCTCATTTTGTGTACCTCTCTATATCTCTTTCTGTGTTGTAAGAAAGTCAGATATGCCCTCTGCCCTTGGAAGTAGCTTATTTATGAAGAAGTAGTCCTGGAGTGCCCTGCAGTGCAGCATTCCCTGTTTACTAGAAACTGGCACTTCAGGAGCATATCTCTTGTGTACTGCTTATGCCCTGCTGGTTTGTTTAGGCCACTTTTCCTCTCAGTGCAATCTTTTGCATTGACTTTTTGATCTATGTGTTAGTAGGATCCAGGGAGGTCAGCTCTGAGGGGTCATGGCTGCTGGAGAACTTGGGAGCAAAGTGGTAGTGTTAGAAAACTTTGCAGTGGGCCTCTCATCTTATGCTGGATCCCCCACAGTGCTGTGCTGACTAGGTGCTGCACACCAGGGTGGTCAGGAAACAATGCTGGGCATGGTGCTTGAGGACGGCTGTGTGAGGATGGGTAGAGAATATGGTGACACCTGTGCAACTGGTGACTGGGCAGGGCATGAATGCAGCTTTAACAAAATTTTCCCTGAGTTCCAGGCCACATCTACAAAGGTCTGTGCAGTCCCACCTCCCATACATAGGCAGTTCTGTGTTTATGCTGAGGGCAGGTGAGGAAAATGGCACTTGCTAACTCCCTCATTTTCGAAGTCCCCAAACACTGTCTGAAACCAGTATGGACAGATGTGTGTCCCATTTTCCCTCCCCACATGTTGCGTAAACTGCCATTTTTATGTTGCTTTTCCAGCAGGCTGCTGTCTCTATAAAGGCAAGGCCCCAACAACACTCACCCTTCTGGCTTGCCCAGTGCTGAGTCAGCTGGCTTTTAATGCTCCAGACTTCAAGTCCGACTAGTTTTACAAACCAATGGAATCCAAACTCTCTGTTTTTTAAAGCCATATTTATGAGGGTTAGTCTTCCTTGTGTGAGTTTTCTGGTGCATGGGCCCATTTCTATGCCTTTTCCATGTGCACAGTTCCTTCCCTCCTGTGGGTAGCATCCCTCCACCTTTCTGACCTTCCTAACCTATCAGACACAGCTTCTTCTCTATATTTGGTGGTCGAGTTAGTTTTTCCAATCTTTGGATTATTCTCCAGTTTGTTGAGATTGGATGTAGATGATATCTAGTTGTAAATGTAGAATGGAGTAAGCGCAGTCTTCCTACTCTTCCATCTTCCCAAGCTCCTGGAACATTTTTTTCCAATACTAGTTCAGATGAAAAATTAAACAGCACAAAAATATGAATTGAGGAAAACATCCTCAACCTGATAAAGTACAACTACAAAAACTTTCAACTAAAATCATACTCAATGGTGAAAGATTGAATGCTTTCTCATAAGACTAGGAGGATGGTAAGGATCTCTGCATTCACCACTATCATTTATCCAAGTGTTAGAAGTTTCAGACATTAAAATAAAGGGAGACAAGGAAATAAACCTCACAAGAATCAGAATGGAAGATATACAACTGTCTTTGTTTGTAGATGGCACAAAAGTCTAGGTATGATATCAAAAAATATTAAAATAACTAATAAATGAGTTTAAGAAAGTCATAGGGTATGTAATCAATTTAAAAAACCTGGATTTCTGTACACTAGCAATTAATATATAGAAAATGAAATTAAAAACTACAATAAAATTCAAAACAACTAAAAAGATGAAATGGGCATAAATCTAACAAATATTTATGGTATTTCTGTATTGAAATCTATATTACCTGGGGCGCCTGGATGGCTCAGTCAGTTGGGCGTCCAACTTCGGCTCAGGTCATGATCTCGCAGTTCTTGGGTTTGGGCCCCACATCGGGCTCTGTGCTGACAGCTCAGAGCCTGGAGTCTGCTTTGGATTCTGTGTCTCCTTCTCTCTCTGCCCCTCACTGTCTCATGCTCTGTTTCCCTCCATGTCTCAAAAATAAATAAACGTTAAAATTAAAAAAAAAAAGAAATCTATATTATCTAAGAAGAGCTAAATAAATGTAGGTATACATGGTGGAGGGTTCAATATAGAAAATAACTCGATATTCTCAAAATTGATATGCAGCTTTAATGCAAATTCTATCAAAACCCAAGTAATTTTTTTTCTTTTTGATAGATATAAGCAAGATTATACTAAAATGTATTTGCAAGGGCTAAGAAACTTAACTAAATAAATAATTTTGAAAGAGGAGAATAAAATAGGAGAAATCAACATACTTGATTTCAAGAAACATGATATTGTTATAATATCAAGACTGAATGGTATTGGTGGAGAGATAGTTGAAGACATCAGCTTCTGTAGAAAACCCAGAAATAAACTCACACTACTATGGGCAATTGATTTTTGACAAAGGTGTGAAAACAATTTATAAAGGAAGAATAACCTTTTCAAAAATTTGGTGCTGGATAAAGACTATACTAACAAAATTATACAAAATCAAATGCAGAGAGAAAGAGATGAAGTCCAAAGGCAAAATAAAAAAGGAATCTTAAACAATACAAAAATTAACCCCAAAGGGGCCATACTTTCAAGTGTAAAATATGAAAATATAAAACTTTTAAAAGAAAAAAAAGGAAAAAATCTGAAACCTAAGACTTCACTAAAATTTCTTAAACCTGATGCCAGGGAGACTGTAAGTCTCAGTCAGTTAAGAGTCTGACTTCAGCTCAGGCCATGATCTCAAGGCCCATGGGTTTGAACCCTGTGTTATGCTCTGTGCTAACAGCTCTGAGCCTGGAGCCTGCTTCGAATTCTGTGTCTGCCTCTCTCTCTTCCTCCCCATGTTCTCTCTCTTTCTCTCAAAAAGAAATTTTAAAACACATTAAATTTTTTTAAAGAATTCTTAAACTGATGCCAAATGCATGATTCATAAATAAAAAAATTTAATTGGACTTAACCAAGTTTGAAAACTTTTGTTCTGTGAAAGACTCATGAAAGGATAAAAATGACAAACTACATTCTGGGAAAAAACAGTTGACAATTTATATTTGACAAAGAAATGAAATATATAAGGAACTCTCTCAAAACTAAATAGTACAAAATCCAATTACAAAATAGGCAAACAACAGGTAGAGGCATTTCATCAAAAAGGATTTACATATGGCAAATGGACACATGAAAAGATGTTCAACATTGTTAGGTTATTGGGAAAATGTAAATTAAAATCACAATGAGATATCTGTATATACCTGTTAGAAATGCTGACTTTA
Source organism: Suricata suricatta (assembly GCF_006229205.1). Lineage (NCBI taxonomy): Eukaryota > Metazoa > Chordata > Mammalia > Carnivora > Herpestidae > Suricata > Suricata suricatta. Next base: position 107,190,268 of record NC_043702.1, read on the forward strand.
AAAATATTGACAACATCAAACACTGGAGAGGATTCAGAAAGACTAGATCATTCATACACTGCTCGTGATAATATAAATGGTACAGCCAATCTAAAACCAGTTTGGTGGTTTCTTTTTTTTTTCTTTCTTTCTTTTTAATATTTTATTGTCAAATTGTTTTCCATACAACACCCAGTGCTCTTCCCCTCAAGTGCCCTCCACCATCCGTGCAACTTTCATAAGACCCTGTGGTTGCACTCTAAGTATTTATCTCAGAGAGACAAAAAACGTATTATCACAATAACCTATACACAAATATTCATAGTTAAGTTTATTTTTAATTGCTCAAACTAGAAACAACCAATATGTTACTCAAATGGTAACTGATTTTTAAAAATTGATGAATCGGTACCATGAAATATTGCTCACCAAAAAGAATGAACACAATATTGACTTATGCAACAACTTGGATGGATCTCAAGGGACTTTTTGTTGGGAGTCAAAAATCAGTATCAAAAGGTCACATGCCATGTTATTTCCTTCTCAAATCTACAGTGTTATAGAGATTAAAAACAAATTAGGGATTTCTAATGGTAGATGTGGTGGAGAAATAGGGGAGTTCTGATTATATAAGGACTACACAGGGAATTCACCTATTCCATACTTTAGCTGTTATTGTACTCATAGGAATGTACACATATAACAAAATTACATCAATGTCATGTTTTTGGTCTTGAAATTATGTTATAGATATGTAAAATTTCTATTAAATATGTAAGTTATGCATGTTATGGGAGTTATGTCACATTGGGGAAAACTGTATGAAGAATTTATGGGATCTCTTCACTATATATGTCACTTTTTACAAATTTAGAATGATTTAAAAATAAAGCTTCAACATGGCAGAGAAAAAAACTGACTGAGCAATAATAACCACAGAATTCATTGGAAAAGGACATTAGGAGCACATGTACCCCAATGTTCATAGCAGCAATGACAACAATAGCCAAAACATGGAAAAAGCCTAAATGCCTATCACCTGATGAGTGGATCAAGAAGATGTGGTATATATACACAATGGAGTACTACATGGCAATGAGAAAGAATGAAATATGGCCATTTGTAGGAAAGTGGATGGACCTTGAGGGTGTCATGCTAAGCAAA
>NC_043702.1:107191510-107241969 GCF_006229205.1 Suricata suricatta
TTTTTTTTTTTTTAATATTTTTACATTGTAGTACTTGTTTTGCTTGTTGGTGGTGTTTGCTTATTTAATACATTCCGTCAAGGACAGAAATTTAAAAAAATCAATTTTTATAAGTGCAATCCATATACTCAATAAACTAGAGACAAATTTTGACATGCTAGTCAGAGACATGGAAGCTATAAAAAAAAGTCTGAAGTCAAACCATTGATAAAAATAAAGATGTGTGAAATTAAGCAGACACTGGATGAGATTAACAGTAAATTAGATATTGCAGAGAAATTATTAATAAACTTGAAGGTATAGCAATCAAAATTATACAAAATGAAACAGAAAGAAAAATGAATGGAGAGGGCAGACTATCAGTGAACTGTGGGAATATTCCAAGGGGCCAACTATATGTAATTGGAATTAACAAGGAGGATAGCAGGACAGAAAATTATGTGGAGAAATAATGACTAAAATTTATAAGTTAATGTAAACTATAAATCTATGTATTCACATTCTTAGTGACATAAACATAAAAAAACATGAAAACTGCACCAAAGCAAATCATAATAAAAAATCTTAAAACAAGTGGTAAAGAAAAAAGGTATTGAAGCAATCAGAGAAAAACAACACACACACCTTGTGTGTACAGTGAAAAGTGGAACTAAGATAAAGATGACAGCAGATTTCTCACTGAAAATAATGTAATCTAGAAAGTCAGAGAAGCCACAGCTTTGTAATACTTACCAAAAACAAACAAACAAACAAAACCAACAACCAAAAGTAAAAATAAAACATACTTTTTCAGTCAAGAAACGTTTATCCAGAAAATCATCTTTCCACAGGAGACATGTAATATTTTTTCTAAATATACAAAAACTATAAGAATTTATTTTTTAACTTATCATTGAGCTCAAGAATTCTCAATATATTCTAGGTAAAAGTCCTTCATAAGACATATGTATTGAGAATCATATTTTCTCCCACTCTGTGGTTTCTCTTTTCCAGTGATCTTTCTATGATAAAAAGTTTCTTATTTTGGTAAAGTCCAATTTATAAATAAAAACAACAGTATTTCAAGATCTAATCCACAACAAGACATTGTATTTAATCATCATGTACCCTAGTCTTCTATCTGTGATTGTCAGTCTTCATGTTTTTGTGATCTTAGCACATTTGAAGTGTCAGATGTTGCATAGTACGTACTTTAATTTGTGTGTATCTGATATTTTCTCTTGTGTAGACTGGGATTATGGATTTAGGAATGAACACTACAGAGGTGAAGTGCTCTTCACATCTCATCATATGAAGAGATATGTGATAGTACCATGATGCTCCTTTGATCACTTGGGTAAGGTGTTATATGTCAGTTTTCTTCACTGTAAAGCTAGTACCTTTCTCCTTCCATGCTTCATTTGGTATAAACAAGTCATTGAGACCAGTCCACACTCAAGAAGAGCTTCATTTCTTGGAGGGAAGGACATCAAATAATTTTCAGATATATGATAAGACTACTGGAGTAATTAATAAATATATTCTTAATAATTTGAAGCTCTGCAAATATCCTGTTTCTCCTTAACATCTAGCTTTCTAATTTCAAGATTCATTAGTGGATGTTGCCTGCAGCAGTTACTACTATTCTAATGGCAATTTTCTACTTCCCTGTAACTTGTAAATGTATTGCTTGTCATTCTTCTGTAAGGAAGATTTGTCCCTTCTCTCACTTTATATACTCAATAATTTATTAAAATCAATATGGACTCATATACTTCTTTTCTACTTCAAGTTATAATGCAGTGCAACATTATTTATTTTTGTTGTACATATTATTTCAAATTTATTCTTTAGAACTCTTTCACATTACCACCCATTCTACTTTTTTTAAAGCACATCATTGTTTTTTGGGATTAGATGCTCCAGATTCATTTTGTATTTTTTATGTCTCAGCCATACTGTGGTCCATTACTCCAGGAAGCTCTAATTCCTTTTATTGGAACATGGTACTTAAATCAAGATATGTGTTCCAAGAATGCTCCACTGTTACCAAGGTGTCATTGCTTTGAGGCCCTCTCAGTGGACAGAGCTAGGACATATATATGCACACTATGTGTATGCATATGTATATACATATATATTTCTAGGTCCAGTTATGTGTATCAATATGAGTTAATACTAATATCCCTGACTGGAATCAAACATCACAGGATTTATTCTAGCCTTCCTAGCCCTTGTTTATTTATAATCTACTTTTTCCAATACAGAGATTTGGTTCCCATTATATATAACTTACTGAATTATTTTGTAACTCAAGTATACATGTAATATAGTTTCAGAATTGCTAACCTATACTAGTATGAGAAACATATTTACCAACTAGAGTGCATGCTTATGTAAGTTCTTTTTTCTTTAAACTTAGGGTAACCAGTCAAAACATAATTTTCCAAAGCTACTTAGGTTGAGTCTTTTCCCCCCAACCCCTTGAGTGAGAGTATATCACATTTTTAATATAGTTAGATTCATTTGTCAGTCTATATTCCATATAGGAATTCCACTTCAATGTTTTTTTTCTTTCCACTTTGCCTACAAAACTCTCACTCTGGCCCACAATTTCATACTTTTCCAGCCATTCAGATTTTAAAATAAATTTTTATTTTAAAATAATTGCAGATTCATATACATTTGTGAAAAACAATACAGTTTCTTCCTGTGTACACTTTACTCAGTTTCTCTCAATGGCAGCATCTTGAAAAACTATCACACAATATTACCATCATAATCTTGACAAAGATACAGTCAAGATATAGAGCATCTCTATGACCACAAGTATCACTCCTATTGTCTTTTCACAACTACACTCACTTCCCTTCTGCTCATTTTCACTTGGCTATACCAGAGACCACTATTCTTGTCTCTGCTTTTGTAATTTATTATTCAGTAATGTAATGCAAATAGAATCATGCAGTGTGAAACATGTTGATATTGGCTTTTTTCCTTCTTGAATAAATACCTAAAAATTCAAGTTATTGCATGTGTCAATGTTTTGTCCTTTTTATTTCTGAGTATTTCATTATATGTATGTAGTCCAGATTGTTTATTTACCCATCAAAAGACATATGAACTCATTTTAATTTTTTGTGATTAATAATAAAGCTGGTGAAAATATTCATGTACAGGCTTTTGTGTGAATATAAATTTTAATGTAGCTGGGATAAATATGCAAGAGGGTAATTGCTGTGTTAATAGTTGTGTATGTAGTTGCTAAAGAAACTGCCAAACTGTTTTCCAGTGTCTGCACATTTTACATTCTAAATAGCAATGTATAAGTCAAAGAATACATTTTAGATTTTTGTGTTGTCATTATTTATATGTTAATTCTTCTGATATGTGTATATCTCAATATGACTTTAATTTTCATTTTCTGGGTCAGCTGAACCCATATGTCATGCTGAACATTTTATGTGCACATTTGACATCTATCTTCTGTGATGAAATTTTTATTCAAGCCTTTTGTCCATTTTCAATCTGGATAGTTTGTTATGTCACTGTTGGGTTTAGAGTGTTCTTTATATGGTTTAGTTACTAATCCTTTGTGAAATATGTGGCTTTCAACTATTTTCATCCAGTCTGTAGCTTTATTTCATTCTCTTAACTAAGTCTTTTATGGGTCAAAACATTTTAATGAATATAATAACATTCAAATAATAGGAGTACCAGAAGAAAGGAGAGAGAAAATGAGACAGAAAATTTATTTGAAGGAATAGCAGCTGAAAACTTCTCTAGTCTGTGGAAGGAAACAGATCGAAATGCTGGGAGCAACAAAGAACTCCCAGTAAAATCAACAAAAGAAGGCCAACAGCAAGACATATTTTGATTAGATTTGCAAAATATAGTGATAAAGAAAAAATCCTAATAGCAGCAAGACCAAAGAAGTCCCTAACATACAAAGGAAGACAAATGAGGTTAGGTACGTATCACTCAACAAAAACTTGGCAAGTCAGAAGGAAGTAGCATGAAATAAACATGCAAACAAATGTGCCAAATGGGAAGTGTGCCAAATGGGAAAAAATCTGCACTCAAGAATACTCTGTCCAGCAAGGCACAAAAGGAGAGATACAGAGTTTCTCAGACAGGGTTGTTAGGGTGGCTCAATCAGTTAAGTGTCCGACTCTTGATTTCGGCTGAGGTCATGATCTCACGGTTTGTGGGTTCAAGCACTGCATCAGGCTCTGCACTGACAGTGTGGAGCCTTCTTGGGATTCTCTCCCTCTCCTCCCTCTCTCTCTGCCCCTACCCTGCATGCCCACTCTCTCTCTCTCTCTTAAAAAAAGTTTCCCAGACAAACAAAAACTAAAGGGACTAGTGGCCACTGATTAGCCCCAAAACCTATATTAAAGGGGACTCTTTGAATGTACAGGAAAGACCAGAAATGACAAAGAATAGAAAGAACAGAAAAAATATCCAGAACCAATGACAAAATAAGTAATAAAATCTCAATAAATACATATCCATCAATAATTACTTTGAAAGTAAATGGATTAAATCTACCAATCAAAAGATGTAAGGTATGAGAATGGATTAAAAAAAAAAAGAGGCATCTATATGTTGCCTATAAGAGGCTCATTTCACACCTAAAGACACTTGTGGATTGAATGAGGGGATGGAAAAACATTTATCATGCAAATGGCGTCAAAAAGAAAGCCAGAGTAGCAATACTTTCATTAGACAAACTAGATTTTAAACCACAGACTGTAACAAGAGATTAAGATGGGCACTATATTATAATAGAGGACAATCCAACAAGATGATCTAACAACATAGGACCACGTAAGTATATAAATCATTAATAACAAACATAAGGGAACTCATTGATAATAATACATGAATAGTAGGGAACTTTAACATCCCACTTATGTCAATGGATGATCTTAGCAGAAAATGAAAAAGAAAACAATGAATTTGAATGACACACTAGACCAGATGGACTTAACAGATATATTTAGAATATTTTATTCTAAATCACCAGAATACACATTCTTTTCAAGTGCACATGGGACATTCTCCAGAGTAGATCACATACTAGGTCACAAATCACCCTCAACAAGTACAAAAAATTGAGGTCAGACAATGCATACATTCTGAACACAGTTCTATGAAACTTGAAGTTAACTACAAGAAAAAATTTGCAAAACCCACAGTGGCATGGAGGATAAACAACATGATACTAAAGAAGTGATATGTCAACAAGAAAATTAAAGAAGAAATGAAAGAATACATACAAACAAATGAACATGAAAACACAATGGTTCAAAGCCTTTGGGATGCAACAAAAGTGGTCAGAGGAGGGGAAGTACATAGCAATAGAAGCTTACCTCAAGAAGCAAGAAAAATTTCAATTATACAAACTAAACATACATCTAAGTGAGCTAGGAAAGGAACAGTAAATAAAGCCTAAAGCCAGCAGAAAAGAGAAATAATAAAGGTTGAAGCAGGAATAAATAATAAAGGAAAAAACACAGTAGAACAGATCAATGAAACCAGGAGTTTGTTTTTTGAAAAAATTAATAAGATTAAGAAACCCTTAGCCAGATTTATCAAAAAGAAAAAAAGAAAGGAATCAATAAGTATAATTACAAATGAGAGAGGAAAAATGGCAACTAACACCACAGAAATCCAAACTATTATAAGAGATTAATATAAAAGCATATATGCCAACAGATTGGGAAATATGGAAGAAATGGAAAAATTCCTTAAAACATATAAACTACCAAAACAGAAATAAGAAAAAAACAGAAAACTTGCAAGACTGATAACTGGCAAAGAAATTGGATCAGTAATCAAAAAACTCCTAAAAAGCAAAAGTCTCATATCAGTTAGCTTTATAGGGGAATTCTACAAAATATTTATTTAAATTTTTTTTTAATTTAACTTATGTTTTTAATTCACATCCAAGTTAGTTAGCATATAGTGCCACAGTTGATTTCAGGAGTGATTCCTTAATGCCCCTATCCATTTAGCCCATCCCTCCTCCCAAAACCCCTCCAGCAACCCTCTGTTTGTTCTCCATATTTAAGAGGCCCTTATGTTTTTGTCCCCATCCAAGTTTTTATATTATTTTTGCTTCCCCTCCCTTATGTTCATCTGTTTTGTATATTAAAGTCCTCATATGAGTGTAGTCATATGATATATGTCTTCCTCTGACTGACTAATTTTGCTTAGCATAATACCATCTAGTTCCATCCACATAGTTGCAAATGGCAAGATTTCATTCTTTTTGGTTGCTGAGTAATACTCCATGGTGTGTGTGTGTGTGTGTGTGTGTGTGTGTGTGTGTGTATCACATCTTATTTATCTATTTATCTATTGAAGGATACTTGGGCTCTTTCCATACTTTGGCTATTGTTGGTCATGCTGCTATAAATATTGGAGTGCATGTGTCCCTTCAAAACAGCATACCTGTAATCCTTGGATAAATACATAGTAGTGCAATTGCTGGGTCTTAGGGTAGTTCTACTTTTAATGTTTTGACGAACTTCCATACTGTTTTCCAGAGTGGTTGCACAAGTTTGCATTGCCACCAGCAGTGCAAAAGAAATCCTCTTTCTCCACATCCTCACCAAAATCTCTTGTTGCCTGAGTTGTTGTTAGCCATTCTGATAGGTATGAAGTGGTATCTCATTTGGGTTTGGACTTGTATTTCTCTGATGATGAGTGACATTGAGCATTGTTTCATGTGTCTGTTGGCCATCTAGATGTCTTCTTTGGAGAAGTATCCGTTCATGTCTTTAGCCAATTTCTTTACTGGATTATGTATTTTTTGCGTATTGAGTTTGATAAGTTATTCATAGATTTGAAACACTAACCCTTTATCTGATATGTCATTTGCAAATATCTTCTCCCATTCTGTCTGTTGCCTTTTAGTTTTGCTAATGGTTTCCTTCACTGTGCAGAAGCTTTTTATTTTGAAGAGATCTCAATAGTTTATTTTGCTTTTGTTTTATTTGCCTCCAGAAACGAGTTGAGTAAGAAGTTACTGTGGCCAAGGTCAAAGAAGTTCTTGCCTTATTTCTCCTCAAGGATTTTGATGCCTTCCTGTCTCACATTTAAGACTTTCATCCATTTTGAGGTGTTTTTTGTGTATGGTGTAAGAAAGTGGTGCAGGTTCATTTTTCTGCATGTTTTCCCAGCACCATGTGCTGAAGAGACTGTCTTTATTCCATTGAATATTCTTTCCTGCTTTGTCAAAGATTAGTTTGCCATACGCTTGTTGGTCCATTTCTGGGTTGTCTATTCTGTTTCATGATCTGTCTGTTCTTGTTCCAGTACTATACTGTCTTGATGATTACAGCTTTGTAATACAACTTGAAGTCCGGTATTGTGATGTCTCCTGCTTTTTTGTTTGTTTGTTTGTTTGTTTTGTTTTTTTGTTTTTTCCCAAGATTGCTTTGGCTATTCGTGGTCTTTTCTGGTTCCATAAAAAAAAATTTAGGATTGTTTGTTCTAGCTATGTGAAGAATGCTGGTGTTATTTTGACAGGGATTGTATTGAATATGTAGATTGCTTTTCGTAGTATTGACATTTTAACAATATTTGTTCTTCCTATCCAGGAGCATAGAATATTTTTCCTTTTTTGTATGTTTCTTCTTTAATTTCTTTCATAAGCTTCCTATAATTTTAAATGTATAGATTTTTCCACCTCTTTGGTTATATTTATTCCTAGGTATTTTATGGTATTTAGAGCAGTTGTAAAGGGGATTTCTCTTTCTGTTGCTTAATTGTTGGTGTATAGGAATGCAACTGATTTCTGTGCATTGATTTTATATCACGTGACTTTGCTGAATTTATGGATAAGTTCTATCAGTTTTTTGGGTGGAATCTTTTGGGTTTTCCATATAGAGTATCATGTCATTTGTGAAGAGTGAACATTTGACCTCTTCCTGGCCAATTTGGATGCCTTTTATTTCTTTGTGTTGTCCGATTGTTGAGGCTATGACTTCCAATACTATGTTGAATAACACAGCGAGAGGGGAAATCCCTATCTTGTTCCCAACCATAGAAGCTCTCAGTTTTTCACCATTGAGAATGATATTAGCATTGGATCTTTCAAATGTCGCTTTTATGATCTTGGGGTATTATCCTTCTATCCCTACTTTCTTAAGGGTTTTTAATCAAGAAACATGCTGTATTTTGTCAAATGCTTTCTCTACATCTATTGAAAGGATCTACAAAACATTTAAAGATGGGTGATTCCATGGGTTGCCAGGGTGGCTCAATTCGTTAAGCGTCAAACTTTAGCCTGCTTTGTAAAAGATTAGTTTGCCATACGCTTGTTGGTCCATTTCTGGGTTGTCTATTCTGTTTCATGATCTGTCTGTTCTTGTTCCAGTACTATACTGTCTTGATGATTACAGCTTTGTAATACAACTTGAAGTCCGGTATTGTGATGTCTCCTGCTTTTTATTTGTTTAGGTCATAATCTCTCAATTCAAGCCCCACATTGGACTCTGTGCCCACAGCTCATAGCCTAAAGCCTACTTCAGATTCTTTGTCTTCCCTCTCTCTTCCTCTCCCATGATGGCACTCTCTTTCTGTCTCTCTCAAAAATAAATAAACATTGAGGTGCCTAAGCGGCTCAGTCTGTTAAGCAGCTGGCTTTGGCTCAGGTCATGATCTCACAGTTTGTGGGTTCAAGCCCTGTGTCAAGTTCTGTGCTGACAGCTAGCTTAGAGCCTGGAACCTTCTTCAGATTCTGTATCTCCCTCTTTCTCTGATCCTCCCCTGCTTGCACTGTCTCTCTCTCTGTCTCTCAAAAATAAATTTAAAAAACAAATAAATAAATAAATAATCATTAAAAAATAAATAAAAGAAGAGTGATTCCAAAACAAGACAAAGACACCACTAAAAAAGGAGAACTATAGGCCAATATCCCTGCTGAACCTAGATGCAAAACTTTTCAAACAAATACTAGCAAATTGAATCCAACAGTATATTAAAAGAATCATTCACCAAGATCAACTGGGATTTATTTCTTGGTTGCAAGAGTGGTTCAGTATTCCCAAATCCATCAACATGATACATCACATCAACAAGAGAAATGATAAGAATCATATGATTTTTTAAATAGACACACAAAAAGCATTTAACAAATTACAACATCCATTCATGAAAAATAATCTTCAGCAATGTAGGTTTAGAGGGAACATACCTCAACATAATAAAGGACCTATATGAAAAACCTACAGACAATATTATTCTAAATGGAGAAAAACTGAGAGCTCTTCCCTTGAGATCAGGAACAAGACAAGGATGTTTATTCTCACCACTTTTATTCAACATAGTACTGGAAATCCTACTCTGCAATCAGACAAAAGGAATTCAATGTGGGCAAGGAAGAACTAAAATTCCACTATTTGCAGATGACATGATACTATATAGAGAAAATACAAAAGATTCCACCAAAAAACTGGTAGAAATGATAAATTCAGTAAAGACACAAGATAAAAAAAATCAATGTACAGAAATCTGTTGCATTTGTGCATACCGAAAATGGAGCAATAGAAAGAGAAGTTAAGAAAACAATCTCTTTTACTATTGCGCCAAAAATAATGATATACTAGGAATATCTCACCAAAGAGGTGAAGCGCCTCTACTCTGAAAACTACAAAACACTCATTAGAGATATTGAAGATGACACAAAGAAATGGAAAAATATCCCATTCTCATGGATTGGAAGAACAAATATCGTTACAATGTCTATACTACACAGAACAATCCCCACACTTAATTTAATCCTTATCGAAATATGACCAGAGTTTCTTTTTGCAGAGATAGAGCAAACACACCTAAAATTTGAATGGAACCACAAAGATCACCAAGTAGACAAAGCAATCTTGGAAAAGAGAATCAGTGCTGGAGGAGGCATTACCATTCCAGACTTCAACTTATATTACAAATCTGTAGTGATCAAGACAGTATTTTGCTGGCACAAAAACAGACACAGGGATCAATAGAACAGAATAGAAAATCCAGAAATGAACCCACAACTATATGAACAATTAATTTTTGACAAAACATGGAAGAATACCCAATGGGAAAAGAACAGTCTCTTCAACAAAAAGTGTTGGAAAAACTAGACAGCTACATGCAAAATAATGACAGTAGACTACTTTCTTACAATATACACAAAAATAAATACAAAATAATTTGAAATCCTAAATGTGAAATGGAAAACGATTAAAGTCCTAGAAGAGAAGACAAACAGTAACTGCTTTGACATTGGCCATAACTACTTCTTTGCAGATAGGTCTCCCGAGGCAAGGGGAAACAAAAGCAAAAATAAACCTTTGAGATTTCATCAAAATAAAAATCTTCTGCAGAAGAAAGGAAACAATCAATAAAACTGAATAGTAAGCTTGCGAATGAGAAAAGATACCTGTAAAGTACAATCTGATAAAGGTTTAGTATCCAAAATATAGAAAGAAGTTATTAAACTTAACACGTCCCCCAAAATAAACATTTCAATTTAAAATTGAGCAGAAGATGTGAATAGTCATTTCTCCAAATAGCTAACAGAAACATGAAAATATGGTCACCATCACTCATCATCAGGGAAATGCAAGTCAAAACTGCAATGAGGCACATCTGTGTGGCTCAGTTGGTTGAGCATCTGACTTCAGCTCAACTCATGAATTCATGGTCCATGAGTTTGAGCCCTGCATCAGACTCTGTGCTATCAATAGTCTTACAGCTCAAAGCCTACTTTGGCTTCTGTGTCTCCTCTCTCTCTCTGCCCCTCCCCTACTTGCACTGTCTCCTCTATATCTCTCTCTCAAAACTAAATAAACATTTTTTTTAAAACTGCAATGAGATATCAATTCACACCTGTCAGAATGGCTAAAATCAACAACCTAGGAAAGAACAGGTGTTGGTGAGGATATGGAGATAAGGGAACCCTCTTGCACTGTTGGTAGGAATGCAAACTGTTGGAGCCATTCTGGAAAACAACATGGAAATTCCTCAAAATATTAAAAAATAGAACTATTCTATGATCCACAATGATACTTCTGAGCATTTACCCAAGTGATACAAAACCTGATTTCAAGGGATAGATGCACCCCAATGTTTATAGCAGCATTATTCACAATAGTCAAATTATGGAAAGAGCCAAAATATCCATCAATCAACAGATGAATGGATAAACAAGATGTGGTGTGTGTACACACACATGAATACTAAGCCATATAAAATAATGAAATCTTGTTATTTACAATGATGTGGATGGAACTAGAGAATATTATGCTAAGTGAAATAAGTTAGACAAAGACAAATACCATATGATTTCACTCATATGTGTAATTTAAGCATGAAAACAGATGTACATAAGGGGGAAAAAGAGAGGCAAATCAGGAAACAGACTTTTAATTATAGAGAACAAACTGAGGGTTACTGGAGAGGAGGTGGGTGGGGGATAGATTCGACAGGGGATGGGGATTAAGAAGAGCACTTGTGATGACTACTAGGTAATGATTTTACCTGAAATTAATATTAAGTACCTATATTAAGTACCTAGAATCTAAATAAAACTTGGGAAAAAGGGGTTTATGGTGATGAGATTTATTTTCTTTTATTATCTTGCTTTCATTGCCAATTCAAAAAACTCTTTCCCTAGTCTTAAATCATAAATATTTTATCCTATTTTCTTCTTTAATGTTATATAGTTTTTACATATTAATCTAAGATCTAACTGAGTTCGTTTTTGTTGAAGTTTGAGACTTAGGTCTAGATTTGTTTTGCTTTTTGTTTCATTGATTTTTTTTTGTTTGTTTTGTTTTTGCCAATGAATAACCAGTTGCCCCAACAAGTTGTGTTGAAATGACTGTCTTTCCTTCATTAAGTTCCTTTATATATCTGTGGAAAAATTTTGACACATTTATTTTCTGATCATATTTAACTGACCTGTGTGTACAACTTCCCTCAATAACACACAGACTCAGTTTCTGAAGCTATGTAGGTGCTGAAATTGTGTAGTCCTTATTCTTCTTCCACAATGATTTTTAGCTATTCTAGATCTTTTTTCTTTCCATAAACATTTTAGAAAAACCTGAACTTTATCATCAAAAAAAAGCAATTGTGATTTGATAAGAATTGTTAGAAGAATCAATACATTCACTATGCTTAGTGTTCCAATTCATGAATATATTTCTCTTTATTTGTTTAGATCTTCTTTAATTTCTTTCCTTAGTTGTTATGGTTTCCTGAACATGAGTTTTTAGATAGATACACTCAATATTTCATTTATGTTAGATTTTCAGTTTTATAATTTTATGCGTGGTTTATTTATAATTTCATTGCCATGCATACTTTGATAGCATATATAAATACAATAGATTTTTGCATATTAGCCTTTATTAATCTCATATCCTATGAGTGTGAAACTCTCACTAGTTTTAGGAAGGTTTTGTTTTTGTTTCTTTTGTTTTTTTGTTTCTTTGCAGCTTCTCATGATTTTCAGCATAGAAAAAATGTGTCTTCTGAAAATAGAGACAGTTTTATTTCTCATTTTGGGGCATTTTTATAAATGCATAGCATCATGTGTGATACCATACAGAATAGTTCCATCACTCTAAAGATTTCTTTGTGTAGGCCCCTTTTTAGGCAACCTCTTTCCTTTCTCTAATCCTTGGCCACCATTTGATATTTCCTATCCCTTATTATTTTTTCCTTTTTTTTCAGAATGTCATATAAATGTAATATCAATATATATCCTTTATATGTGACTTTTTTCAGTTAGAGAATGCATTTAATGTTCATGTATGGTATCTTATGAATCATTAGCTTATCCCTTTTAGTTATTCAGTTTTATTCTACTTTATGGAGGTACTACAGTCTCTCTGTTCACCTTTTGGAGGACACCTTGGTTATCTCCAGTTTCTGGAAATTATACATAAAACTGTTATAAATATTTGTGGACTGGCTTTTATATAAACATATATATTTTAATTCACCTGGGTTAATACCAAGAAATGTAATTTCTGGGTTGTGTGGTAACTCTATGTCTAAGCTCATAAGAATCTGTCAACAATTTTTTACATAGTAATTGTCCATTTCACATTCCTGTCAAAAATTAACAGATATTCCTGTTTTTCTGCAACCTTACTAACATTTGGTATTGTCTGTTTTTCTTCCACTGGGATTAATAATATATATGTAGTGGTATCTCATCATGATTTTAGTTTTCTGAGAGTTTTCAATTTTGATAAGTTACATTCTGTCATTCTTTTTCTTTTTAGGTTTGTGTTATGGGGTTCCAATTTAAGAAAACTTTGTCTGACCCAAGGGCTTGAAGAGTGTCTCTGACATTTTCTCCTAGAAGATAATAGTTTTAGCTTTCAACTTATATTTAAGAGTCTTAAAAAGCAATTATTGTATAGTTTATGATTGAGTGTATATTTTTAAAAAAATGGGAACCCCAGATGCCAAGCACCATTATTCTGAAAAGGGTATGCTCTATCCTTTTAATTACTTTGAACTTTAAACTTTTGTTAAAAATCATTCATGGTCCACTGAGCTTTATATAAAAGTCACACTGTCTTTATCTTCTGGCTTTATAGTAAGTCTTGAATTAAAAAAAAAATATATAGTATGTGTTGAGATTAAATATATGTTATATATATATATATAATGTCTTGAGATTAAATTTAAATTTTTAAAGACAGTTTTAGACATGGCTAAGACATTTGAATTTCTTTACAAATTCTGGAGCAGCTTGTCAATTTCTACAGAAAGCATCCTGGGATTTTTATAGGGAATGCAACATTGACTACATGTGCTGACTATAGACATTTTTGCATGAGTGCCAATTTTTAGATTATACCATTGAGTCCTTCATCATTAAGTAAAGTATTAGTTAAAAAATTTCTGAAGATGCTCCTCATCAAGTTGTGAAAGTGTTTTTTATTTTGAGTATTCTGACAAGTTTTCATCATGAATTAGTGTTAAAATTTTTAACTTTTTTTGCATCTGTTGAGTTAAAGATTTTTTTATTCTACTAATAGTGCATTGGAATGATTGATTTTCAAATGTTAAACTGACTTTACATTTCTTTGATAAACCCAAGTTGGCCATTATATGTCATGAATTTTATTTGCTAATTTTTTAAAGTATTTTCATGTACTTAACAGATATTGGTGTTTGGTTATCTTATCTTCAAATGTTTTTTTTTTCAAGCATGCAAAAGCAAAAGGCACTTATTATTACAGGCTTAAGTTCGCCGGGTTTAAGCTTGGGCTCAAAGACTTCATCAGCACAGTGGATCCATTCTGAGAGCCCTGAACAAAGGCTGAGCAGAGTTTTTATGGGGTTTGGGAAGGGGGAGTTACAAGAAATTGTGACACAGGTACAGTGATCCAATCATTATCACATAACATTATTGGCAGCAATTTTAACCATACACATTGTCCAGAGTGTTCGTTACTTTTGGCGGTACCCAATCACAATATTTAGTGCTTTTTCAAAAATAACCAATTACAGGGTGGACTAAGGACCCCCACGTAAGGTATAACTAGCCTTAAGCAATAAGTGATTATCTATAGCTTCTATCTCTAGGCCTGCCCTTAGGAATGTTAAGCATTTTAGCTGGCCGCTTCTGATTGGGTGTTACTAGGGTGGTCCCTGGTTGAGCAATCTGTGCCCTTTTATTGTCTAAGGATTCTGAGAAACCAACACGTAGGCCTCCAAGTCAGAGGGGAAACTTGAAGCCTATCATGGAGTCAGTTTGACTCAGACCTGTGTCCTTTCATTCCGCCCTCTGTCTTGTAACTGACCCAATCCTGGGTCAGCCTAGTTACCATTGTTCTGGTTTATGGCTACATGCCCTTTTACAAAAGCTATAATCTTATTAATTACACAAGAGCCAAATGTTAAAAGTATACCAATTTTGGTTTTTGGCTGCTCATTCTTGTCCTCTCTTGTGGTGGCCGAGGCTAGACTATCCTGTACAATTCATGAGTTATTGGCATAGAAGTACCATTGTGGCCCTAAAGCCTGGCATAGCCCTCCTTGGTGTAAGGGGAATTTCTTACCCTGTAAAGGGCATAGGGAAGGAGACCTACCCAACCTCCGCCAGTCTCTGTGGTTAATTTGGTAAGGGTCTTTTTTAGGGTTTCTAATATCTGGCGCTGCCTGGTTTACAAACGTAAGAATGACAGCCAATTTGTTTCCTCATTTATCAGGATCCTTGGGCATATAAGTGTGCTACGCCTTCATGATTCTTTCTAAAAAGGTGGTGGAGACTCATCTTTTCCCTGTTGTACATTACTAACCTTAGCCAAATTGGTGGGTCATCTAGCGGCCACTTGAGGACCCCCCATTAGAGTCTTGTGGTAGAGGCATAAGCTCCCCTTACCTTTTGCCATGTTGAAATCCCATGCTCAGATTAGAGGCAATTAATACCAGCAGAACATCCTATCCATAAGAGGAAGGTGAGCATAATCAGGAACTTTTGCTGCTTCCCCAGCTTTCTGGGGCAACGTTTGCCAGTTTGATGGCAAAGAGGCAGAACAGTTTATCTTATTGGACAGGTGATTCCTCAGGCTTCTGCCATGCTAGACGAGCCAGCATCCAGGGTGTGGCTGGAGCAGGACTGGAGATCTCTGGAGCCAGAGTCTTTTTGAGGGTCAGTTTAAGCTGATCGACTGGATCTGGATCACCTCACCAGGTTGAGGGTTCTTCTGATTTGACCTGCTTAACTCCAGACTGATGCCTGAAACTTTAATGGGGGTTAACCCCCATTTTTAAGTATCATCCTCACAGACTAACAAGCCTGAGATCCAACAACAAATATTCAAAAACACTCAGAACTAGAATTTAGTATCTATAATGATGCGTTGTTGAAAAATAGGTTTCTCTCTAAAACACCTCGTTTTCAGATAGCCAAATTGAGACCAATGCATTTGTGGAACACGTCCAATCTTAACAACCCTGGCCTAATTACTTACATAAGCTCAGCAAGACTAGGAATTATTCATGAGGATCTTTTAAAGTTTGCTTTGCTGGGTCCTTTTATAAGGAATCTCCAGGTTGAACTTTTAGTAGCCTCTCTGGGCCAGAAGCCAAGCCAAGCACTTTCCATCAGACAGGCCTGCAACACCTGCTAGATTGGGCCAATTCCTTTTTCCCAAGGTTCCCAAGGTAGTGATCTTTACTCACCTGGAAAGGCTGCTTGAAACTTTGTGAGCAAGGTATCCAGCCAACATTTCCATGATGCTGTATGACTTCATGTTCCATAAAGTCAACCTTAGTTCCTTAAAGCTGTCAGGTCATATCTGAGCCTATGCATGACCCTTAAATAGCACATTCCAATCAAAGCCTTGGTAAAATAACCAGTATTTCCAATGGTGTCCTACTATAAATGAACAGATTCTTATTGAACTTCTGCAAACAATGATAATTGCCATAAAGAAAGAATACTCACTGTGAGTTTTCGAATTTCAGACGGTTTAAGTAGAGAGAAAAGATAAATGCTCTAGATTACAAATACTTTATGACGTTTCTGAATATCACAGATTTCTCACAAGAAAGTTTCTTAATCTGGATAAGCAAACACTAAAGGAAGAACATTTCCAACAAGAGTCACAAAATTATAATTTTTGTCAGTTCATTTGGTCCTATGTTCCTAATTTTTGTTCAGCTTGAATGCAGCTTTTAGCTATGGAAATTTCTACCCATTTTAGCATTCGTCTAAAAGATGTCAATTACTGTATTCATCCCAAAAGTCCTTATTACAACTTCCCTTGAAGAAGGAACACGTTCTGTGACAAAATCTAAAGATCTGAGGAGAGTTCATTATGATGCACTTTAACAGAGAAATTTAGTGACACTTGACACCTTTAGTAATAAGAGTATTAAGTAATGATCTTATACCAAAACATTAAAGCTTTAGGAATTCATATATATTTGGGCAGTTGCAGCATTTACCCAGTCTATACAACCTAAGGTAAACCATTGTACAACAGTGTTTTTTCAAGAAACGTGGCATCCTAAATGAAAAGGCCTAATTGGTCAAAGGACTTCTCTACTGGGAAATCTGTCAAAAACTTCAGGAAGTTATAAAGTACATCCTAAATAGAATTACAAATTGTTACAAATCTGAAAACTCTATTTATTTAACCAAAGTGGCAATAAAAGATCCCAAAGGCAAATGCATAGCAAAACCTAGCTCCTTTAACCTCAGAGAAGTTTTAACTAAGCAATCAAAGACCCGATAAAGATAAGACCTAAAGCTTTGGCCTTCTTGACAAACAGAAGAAAAACCCTTCATTTACATAGTCTTATCAAGAGCAGACCAAAGGCCCGGAAAAACTTGTCTTTTGAACCGGAGAGAAAAGCAGAATTTCAACCCTATACTGATATACCTTTAAAATTCAATTCATCTCAACCTCACACATAAAATTTTTTTTCAATGGTTTCCCTACAGGAACCTTCTGCAACTTTCCTTTGCCTTTAAACTTTGTCCCAAAGCCATTCCTCTCCAAGCAATCAGTCTCATTTAGGGCAATTTACTTTCCTGCATATAGGGTTGCTTTTCTTCTTCAAATGTTTTTGTTTCAAGTATCAGGGCAATAATGTCCTCATAAAGTAAATCAGCAAGGATTTTCTCTTTTCTTATATTTCTAAAAAGACATTACTCCCTGGATGGCTCAGTAAGTTAAGCCTCTGACTTCAGCCAGGTCATGATCTCATGGTTGGTGAGTTTGAGCTCTGTATCTGGGTCTGTGCTTGAAGCCAGGAGCCTGCTTCAGGTTCTGTCTTCATTTTCTCTGCCCCTCCCCTGCTCATTCTCATTCTCTCTCTCTCTCTCTCTCTCTCTCTCTCTCTCTCTCTCTCTCTCTCTCTTTCTTTCTTTCTTAAAAATAAATAAACATTAAAAAATTATTTAAAAGCTTAGCATAACTCATAGGTGAAGTTATCTGAACCAATTTTGTCTTAGCGGAAATGTTTTAAATCACAGTTTTCTACTTGAAATACATCTATTCAGGGGGGCCTGGGTGGCTCAGCCAGTCAGACATCGGACTTTGGCTCAGGTCATGATCTTAAGGTTTGTGAATCGAGCCCCATATCAGGCTTTCTGCCGTCAGAAAAGAGTCTGCTTTGGGTCTTCTGTTTCCCTCTCTCTCTGCCCCTCCACTGCTTGCACTCTCTCTCTCTGAAAAATAAACATTTAAAAAAATTTAAAAACTAAAAAACACATTTATTCAGATATTCTGTTTCATATTTTTGTAAGTAATATTTTTCTAAGTATATGATTATTTTATCTATACTGTCAAATTTGTCAGCATAAAGTTATTAATTCTATTTACTTATTATCCCTTTAATGCCTGAGGAATATACAGTGATGCTCAATTTTAATTCTTGATATAGTAATTTTTTTCTTCTTTCACTTTTCCTTGGTATCTAGCTATAAGTTTATTGGTTTTATTTATATTTCAAAGAAAATACTTTTCACTGTCATTGATTTTCACTATAATTTGTGTTTCCTAATTAATTTTTGCTTCTGTTTTTATTGTTTCATTTCCTTTGTGTTTCATTAGCTATTTTTCCAAATTATTAAGGTAGAAGTTTAGTTGTTGCCTTTATACCTTTTTTCATTTCTCACATAGGCACGTAAAGCTAGAGATTTCCCACTAAGTTCTGACTGACCTGAATTTTAATTTTGATTATTTTATGTTTTCATTTTCAGCCAGTCAAAAAATTTTAATTTTTCCTTGTAAACTTTTCTTTGTTCCTTGCATTTTTTAGAAATGTGGTATTAAATTTCCAAATATTTGATAATTTTACATATATGTTTCTGTTATTGAGTTCAAGTTAGCATCATTATCGTCAGAATATTCTTTGCATGAATTTCATTTTTAACTTATATTAATACTTGTTTTAAATCTCAGAATATGATCTGTCTTGGTGAATATTTCAATTATAAACAAATTTAGTTATTATCTAAAAATATGTATTCTTCTTTTTTAAGGACATTCTATAAATGCTAAGCATTCTGATTTAGGAGGCATCGTTATTCAAGTCTTTTATCTCCTTTTCAACTTTCTGCCTACATGTTATACTAATTCCTGAAAATGTAGCGTTAACATTTCCTGCTATAGTGTTCTATGTTTGCTTAAAGATTTTCCATTTGGCACTTACACATTATAAGTGGTTATGTCTTCTTGGTAAATTGGCCATTAGAAAAATCTTCCTTTTTTCTGGTAATACTCCTTACTTAGAAGTCTTCTTTGTCTAACATTAATATGACAGGCCCTCCACAGTTCTTGCGATTAGTCTATGCCTACTGTATCTGGTTTTATTCTTCTATTTAGCTTATACTCTATCTTTATATTTAAGCATAACATTTTATACAAAAGAGCTTATCTTGTCCTATTACACAATCTGATAATCTCTGACATTTATTGTAATATTTTTACAACTTACATTAAATGCTATCAATAATATCTTGGTATTTTTTTTCTATATCTGCTTTCTGTTATGTCCTCTCTCTTCCCTTCCTGTTTTGGATTGAATGTGTTTTGCTATTTCTTTTTATCTATACTAGTGACTTATTAGCTCATCTACTTTGTTTATTAATTTGTTTTAATATAGTTGTCCAAGGATTTATAATATACATTTTAAATTTATCAAAGTTTCCCTTCAAATAATATACCTATTTATATACAAAAAATTTATATCCCCTCTTCTAAACTTTGAGAGTTGTCAAATTTTTATTTCTATGTATGGTATATGTCTAGCAAACTGTTGTCATTATTTTTGCTTTAAGCAGACAATTATGTTTAGTAAAACTTAGAAAATATTTTGTCCTTTATATCTTTTAAACTTGCATGCATATGTCTTTAAATGAACATATTTAGAATTTATGATTCTTTATATTGCTTCTTAAGATTCTAATTTGTTTGGTATTTTTTTTAGTTTAAAAATCTTCTTTAATGTTTCTTAAAGTACAGGTCTGTTAGCTGCAAATTCTGTCTGTATTTTTAATAGTTTATTTATTTATTTTGAGAGAGAGAGAGAAAGAGAGCATGAGTGGTGGAAGGCAGAGAGAGGCTGTCAGTCTGGAGTCCAACACAGGGTTTAATATCACAAATCATGAGATCACGACCTGATCTGAAACCAAGAACTTGATGTTTAACCAACTAAGCCACCTCTGTCAGTATTTTGATTTTTTTTGAAAACTTTTTAAATCTTCATTTTAAAGGTCCTTTTTATAGTAAATAAAATTCTGTGACAACATTTGTAAAAATGGCACTATAAATATACAATTATATATTGTCCTCTGGCTTGCATTGTTCATTTGAAAAAAGGTTTTTGTCATTCTTGTTTTGTTCCCATTTTTACTCTGGATACTTTAAAACTTTCTATTTAGCAATGGTTTTCAGCTATTGTGTTATGATACCTTTTGTGTAGTTTTCTCTGTGCTTACCCTACTTGAATTTCATTAATCTTCTTTGATTTGTGGGTTTATAGTTTGCATCAAATTTCGGAAATTTTTGTCTTTTATTAATTGATGCATTTTTTTCTTCCCCAACTTCTGCTGAGCTCTAATTACACATCTGTTAGACTACTTGAAATTATCCCAGAGTCAGAGTCTTTGTTTATTTTTAAGTTTTTTTTCCCTCTGTGTGGTTCAGTTGGATAATTTCTAATGCAATGCTTTAAAATTTTGTACTCTTTTCTTATGCAGTGTCTTGTCTTGTGTTAGGCCCATCTGCTAAATATTCACTTCATATATTTCATATTTTTATCATTTCTAGAAGTTTCATTTGCTTTTTAAGTATTTTCAATCTCTTTCCTCAATATGTTCTTGTCTTACTTTAAACAGTGCAGTGCCTAAACACATACACACACGTATACACACAGACATACCCACTTACACACATAAGCCCCCATTTATACACATGCACACATTTACATGTATACACACCAACCTATCCATTCAGGCATGCATACAGACACTTATGCACAAACACACACTCTTACACTCATACATACACATACCCAGTCATACTATATGGTGTATGTGTATAGGTGTCCAAAAATAATCTTAAAAATTGCTGGGAATTAGAAAGCATGAAAGTATCTTAATAAATGCTGCCTTAAAACCAAGAAAAAAATAAAAAAAATAAACAGTGCAGCATATTTGTAATAGGTGTCTTCTAATTCTATCATCTCTGCCATTTTTGAGTCTGTTGCTATTCACTGATTTTTCTGCTGGTTATGAATACCATTTTTCTTCTCCTTCTAGTAATTTTTTTGTTGGATGCTACACATTGTAATTGTTATATTGTTGAGCATCTAGATTTCCTGTTTTTAAAAATTTGTTGACTATATTTATTTATTTATTTATTTATTTATTTATTTATTTATTTATTTTTGGCTGACTGTTAATTTATTTAGGATTAGTTTGTTACACAACAGACTTGTTATTAAGGCACGTTTTATAGCTTTGTTGGGTGAAGTCTAGAGTAGGTTCTAAAATAGGTATAGTTTATACTGACAGCTAAGTTTGGCCCTTCTTGCATCTGAATGTCTTGCAAGGCCACTCCACCCTCGCTCTTTAGAATTTGAGTTCTCCCAAGAGTGTGTGTTCTAGGCACTGTCAGCCTGTATCACCATGGCAGTTCTTTGCTTGGCCTTATCCAGCCCATGTGTTAGCTTAGTGTTCAACAACAAACTAAAAGGACTGTTCTCCATGACATTCCTCTGTAATTTTCAGCTACCTCTGCCTCATCATCCCATTCCTTATTTCCTTATGCAGTGAGCCCCCAGTGTTCTGCTTGAGGTGTCTGCTCTATGCTATTACAAAGTGTCTCTATTCAGAAAAATGCAAAAACCATAGGTTCCTCTTTTCCTTCCTGTGAGTGATCCCATTTTGTGTTGTCTACTCTATAACTAAAAAATTTTCTCCTCGGTTTCCAGTTTATTAATTGACCAGTATTGTGCAAAAGTAGAAACAGCCCAAATATATTTTTAAGCTTACCATTTTGTGCTTTTTAATATTGCTCTAAAGACAAACCCAAATTCCAGGCTTGAATGTACTTGTATTAGTTTTGTGTCCTTAGAAATTTTTTATTTAAAATACTTAACTCAATTTCTACATCTATAGATAGGGACAGTAATACAAATTATTATTACTTTATAGATGTATAAGTGTCATTGAGAGGAATATATTAAAAATACTTTAGAAAAATATCAGGTATAATGTAGTATTTCAGAAAGTATGGTTCTTTACCACATAAAATTTGTTCTCATTTAGGATTAATACTTAGATATAACAAATTGCATATGTTTCCTTATTTCTGTAGGTTTTCAAGGCAAATTGAAAGCTTATTTTACAAAATATATATTTTCTGTGGTACACAATGTATATTTCTTAATTCTGGCAGACAGTTCTCCTCTTCCATTAGTGACTAATTTTTAAATCATACTCATGAAATTATCTAAACAAAGAAGCTAGTGGCAGTTGGCCAAAATACATTTCTTTCTTTCATCCTCTTTAAGTTACTATTCCAGTCGTGGCCATTTGAGTAGTTCCCATTCAGAGATTTATTCAACTCACCTGGATGATGTATTTTTACTTTTTCTCTCATGGGGGGTGCCAAAATAGAAGATAACTACCCAATGCCTGTCACATAAACAAAAGGAGATTTATTCAATTATGCCCAAAGGCCCTTTTATCAGAGACTATCTGTGTGAGCAATGGATTGGGCAGCCTCATCTTCCCTAGACGGTAAGCTCCCTAAACTCCTCCAAATCCTCTGCCTGCTGCACAGGCACCTAGTCATCCTGGTGTCAGACCATCCAGGACATTCAGAGAAAGGGATGAAAACAGGTTTAGCTGGCCTGGAAACTAGCACACACCACTCCTGAACATTGAATGTGGAAGAAAAGTTCTGCAAAATCAAGAGCACTAGGTCAAAGTGTCTCTGCTTTCTTCACCCATCAGGCCACTTTATACAATAGTGTGGCATTTCCTCTCAATGTTGGTCCTGGAGAGAGTGGCTGATGTAAGGAGATGTTTTTTCTGGACTTTGGCGATGTGTAACATGTGCTGTTGGCTTCTGTTACGGTGTGGTCAGTTCATAGCATGGCCCAGATGTTAAGAATAGAAGTTATATCATGAAGATAAAAGGTGATGAAACTCCTGCTCATTATCCACGCTGTTTCTAAGTGGTAGTTTTGAATGGGCCCAGAAGAAAGGTTCAGGCCTACTTGGATTGATGACTCAAATGTGGCATGTTCCGGGAGACAGATTGGTTACTTATTGTATTGGAGGGCTATATTTGGAAAACCTTTTGCATTTTTATACATTCAAACTCCAGAAGAATAAAGATACACAGAAATCTGATTGGTACAAACATAAATAAAAATTGCAAGGGAATATGTTAAATAAATTGGCCCAAAAAAAGTTCTGAACATGGAAAGAGTCTTTGTTTATAAAGGCTTATTTTTTTATGATAAAGGGAGCAGTTACACATTTTGTGTAGAAAGGTAAGAAGTGAGGGAGGTGGCACTGAGATAGATCTCTGCTGACCACCGAGGCACAATATTGCTTATGCTCCAGAGGTCACATGAAGGCATCAATAAATAATGTTAACCAGCTGAGCCTCAGTTGAGGGAAGTGAGCCCATGTTCCTCCTAGAGGTAGGAACTGCTCAAAGCTCCAACTCAGCTTACCCAAACTGCCATTTTATTCAAGAAAAGTTGGAAGTTTCATATATTTTTTAGTATATTTGACACATGATGTTACATTAGTTTCAGGTGTGCAACATAGTGACTCAACTTCTCTACATGTTATATTATACTCACAAATGTAGCTGCCACCTGTCACCAAAAAACACTATTACAACATCATTGACTATTTTCCCTATGCTAGACCTTTAATGTCCATGATTTATTAACTCCATACTAGAAGTCTGTATTACCTATTCCTCGTCAATCTTTGGAGGTTCCAATTTTGATATTAAGTATCTCATTTTCTAAATAATAGAAGCTGTTTTGATTTCTTTTCATTTTTGTGGAGGATATATATGTATATATATATGTATAGAAAATATAGAAAAGTGCATATAAAATAAGTAAATTTAAAAAGAAACAAATTGAAAATACTAGTGTTACCAGAACCCAGTTAAGAAACCAAAAATTGTCAATTTCACAGAACCCTCATAATCCTCCCTTTCATTCATGACCCCTTCAGGTTTATCATTTCTTGGAAAATACATAGTTTATTTAACTAAAGAAGAAGGAAGGAAATGAGGAAGAAGAGAGGAGGGGAAGGAGGATAGAAGAAACAGAAGATGGAAGAAAAAAGAAAGAGGAGAGGGAAAGAGGTGGGAGAAAAAGAAAGGGAAAGTAAGAGGAGGGAAAGAACTAGAAGGGGGAGTAGGGAAGAAAGAAAGGGGGAATAAGGAAGGAGATGAAAAGGAGAGAGAGAGAAAGAGATGTGAGAGGAAGGAATGTAGAGGAAGAGGAAGAGGAGGGGGAGGAAGAGAGGAGAAGAAAAAGAGAGGGAGTAGGAAGAAGGAGAGGAAGAAGAGGGAGAGGAAGGTAGG
Organism: Suricata suricatta; assembly: GCF_006229205.1. Lineage (NCBI taxonomy): Eukaryota > Metazoa > Chordata > Mammalia > Carnivora > Herpestidae > Suricata > Suricata suricatta. The sequence continues at coordinate 107,216,098 of NC_043702.1, forward strand.
GGGAGGAAGAGGTGGAAGAGGAAGAGAGGGGAAGGAAGACAGGGAGAGGGAGGAAGAAAGGGGGAAAAAGAGGGGAAGAAGAAGGAAGGAGAAGAACGGAGGTGGAGAAAGAAGACAGAGTGGGAGAGGAAGAGGAAAATGGGGAGGAAAGGAGGCTATGTGAGAAAAACAAATTTTACTCCCAAGCTTCTAGGTTTCAATCTCTAACTTGATTATCATTCAAAACCCTTCTTGAGTTTCCATTAATGGAGCACGGAAATTTGAAAACAGACACAGTACTCTACATGTTCTCTCATTTTGTAGGTCCCTTCTAGATCAGATTCTTTCAAGCTGGCCAGCAAAAATGGATACTTGGCATATCAGTGTGTTGATTGAATCTGAGGTAGTAATTTTATTGGGCCCCCAGATACCAGGCATTTCTTGAAGCAAAATTAATCCCATTGTAGACACTGGAAAAGATGGTCAAATATAAGTATGTGATGAAGTGATTGTGCTAGTGTGGATTGTTATTAATCCAAGATGAGTAATGTGATTTGGTGCCTAAGTGCTGAAGCGGGAAGGTAAAGCTATATTTAGGCCACTAAATTTAAAGCCTGTTAAAATTCTCTGCAACTTGCACTTTTTTTTAGTATAAAAAAACTCTTTTTGTGCATCTCAAATGTCTGCCTTTAATTATTTTTCCTGGATTTCCTTTAGCTCAACACTACTTCCATTTAGTTTGTGTTTTAGTGCTAATACATGGTCCAATTTTGTGTTTAATATTTTTGTCATACTTTTTCAATCATACTTCTTAAGATGAACAGTGTTAGAATTTTAGTTTGGCCATACCAATTTTAGAATATGTCTTTAACTAGGAGAGTTAACTTCATTTATGGTTATTGTGAAAACTAAAATGTTTGGTCTTCTACTGTTTTATAATTTTGATAATATATTTGATAACATAACTTATCATTTTCTTCTGAGATTTAGAATAAATGTATCTTGTTCTTAATATTAGTTATGACTTCATTAAGTTTTCAAAAATATTTTATATTACAATTCTTTTTAAAAAAATTTTTAGTGTTTATTTATTTTTGAGAGAGAGATAGAGATAGAGTGTGAGCCAGTGAGGATCAGAAGAGAGGGAGGCACAGAATCTGAAGCAGGTTCCAGGCTCAGAGCCCCCCATTGTGGGGCTGGAATTCATGAACTGGGAGATCATGACCTGAGTGGATGTCAGATGCTCAACCAACTGAGTCACCCAGGTGCCCCATTTTTTTTTATTACAATTTTATACTCTCAAGGACAAAAATAAAATACTTTTTTGTTTCCCAATGTAAGACAGGATATTTCCCAGAATTTTATTCACCCAAATTTCTTTCTAGTTTGTGGTCTTTATTGATATGATGTAGGATGTAAGCCTCAAACTGCTATTATTAATTTTTCTTACATTTAATTTCTGCTTTTCCAAGAATAATGCTTGGCCTTTGCATTGCATAGCAATGATATCTTCCCTGATGATTCATAATTAACTCTTTTTTTTAAACCTCTTATTCAGTTGGAGTTTATCTTCAGATGACTTTTTCAAAAAGAGACTTTTGACCTCCTGCATGTCTGAGAGTGCCTTTCTCTTTCTTTCTTTCTTTCTTTCTTTCTTTCTTTCTTTCTTTCTTTCTTTCTGCGTATTTATTTATTTTAATACAAAATGATAGGTTTTAGTTTTTAAAATTGTTCATCATACCAAGAACCAGGAAAATCTCAAAATGAATGAAAAACTACAACTAGTAGTTTATGCCAAGATAACAAAATGATTAGAATTTTCTTTTTTTTATTTATAGCTTATTGTCAAGTTGGTTTCCATATAACACCCAGCACTCTTCCCCACAAGTGCCCTTTTCCAGAACCACCCCCCTTCCCCTTTCCCCCTCCCCCTTCAACCTTCAGTTTTTTTCAGTATTCAAAAGTCTCTCTTTATTTGCCTCCCTCCTTCTCCCTAACTCTTCCCCCCCCCACTTCCCCTTCCCATGGTCCTCTGCTAAGTTTCTCCTGTTAGACCTATGAGTGAAAACATGGTATCTGTCCTTCTCTGCCTTACTTATTTCACTTAGCATGACATCCTTGAGGCCCATCCACTTTGCTACAAATGGCCAGATTTCATTCTTTCTCATTGCTATGTAGTATTCCATTGTATATATGATTTTCTAACAGAAGAAAGATAGATATGTTTCACTCATGTGTGGAATTTGAGAAACTTAACAGAAGACTGAAGGAAGGGAAGGAGAAAAATAGTTTCAAACAGAGAGGAAGGCAAACCATAAGAGACTCTTAAATACAGAGAACAAACTGATGGTTGATGGGGGGGTCAGTGGGGATGGGGAAAATGGGTGATGGGCACTTGCTGGGATGAGCACTGGGTGTTGTATGTAAGTGATGAATTATGGGAATCTACCCCTCAAACCAAGAGCACACTGTATACACTGTATATTAACCAACTTGAAAATAAACTATATTTTTTAAAAATAAAAAATATTTTTATGGAAGTATTTATAATGCTTATTTATTTTTGAGAGAGTGAGACAGAGCACAAGCAGGCAGGGGCAGAGAGAAGAGACACAGAATTCAAAGCAGGGTCCAAGCTCTGAGCTATCAGCAGAGCCTGATATGGGGCTCCAACCCACAAGTCGCAAGATCATGACCTGAGCTGAAGTTAAACATCTAAATAACTGAGCCACCCAGGCACCCCTGAGAGTGTCTTTCAAATGAAAGCCAGCCAAACTGTGGCTATGTCTCCTGCAACCAGCACAAGACCCAAATGGCTCGTGCTGCCTTCCCTCCAACGTTTTTGTGCAAGGAAGATTGTAGCTGGTCTCGCAGACTTGCAGGTTATCTGTTTTTCTCTTTCTAAGTGACTAAAACATTCATTCCACCCTCTGCACTCTTTTTAAACTGCAGGTCAGTCATAAATAACAGACCCTCTTGATGTTGCTGCAGCTCTGGAAGCTGACACTCCCAGGGAACTCTCTGGAGAAGCAGACGTGTGTTCTGGATCAGAGCACGATGGAAAATGTGAGTCGATGTTCTGCATCAGGATGCAGAATGCTGAACAGAGGGGAAATGGGTAGACATAACTATCCTGGGCCTAGATCTGATTAACTCCTCTTTTTCTATGCACACATATTCTACTTTTGCCCAATTAAACAATTATCCATTCTGTATCAGATAGGCTTCCATCAAAGAAGCAAAAACATGACATGTGATGTAAAATGAGGAATTTCTTATAAGGACTAAAACTGCTGAGGTAGTCTGAGCAGGTTACTGCTTTTGCATCAGGTATTAAGCCAGAGACTACTCACCTGTGCATCAGCCAGGCAGGGCAGTGGTGGAAAAACAAGAAACTCAGTATAGACAAGGTAAAGGATTAAGGACAACTAAATCAGGAAGGACACACTGGAACACATGTCTACTTATATCACCTCCAATCTTAATGCTATAGGTGACCTGCAGGAAAATCTAGCTCCCCTTGCCATGGAGTTATCCCTTCAGCTTGGAGAAGCTGAAGGAAGAGACCTACTAAGAACCAGATATGTCATGTGGGTCTCAGTGCTGCCCCATGCCAACCAGGTGAGCCAGCAGATGAGTGATAGTACGCATGAACTTCATACCAAGTCTCTATCTATAGAGCATAAAAATATGGCTGCAAAATGTCTCTTGAGGCCAATACTAACTGGAAATCATACTGCAAAGAGAATGCGGGAGATGCATTTCCAGCTTTGTTAAGTTGGGAAAGACCACCACCACCACACATGACCCAGGTTCTCAGATTTTTCTTGTACTTTTATACCTCTATGTCTTTGTTTGTGGCTATAATGTTCAGCAATAGTCATTAAAGTGATAGGAATTGATTTTAAAAAGTGACTCTGGCCACCCCCATATTGTCTGTGATTTAAAATCTGCCTCACACTGATCACACACTCCTTTTCCTGAGTAATGTGTTCAGGAACCCTGACCCTACTACCTATAGCTTTTGCACTGGAAAACCCAGAGATGCTCTGGGCCAAAAGATAGATACACCTCAGTCCATGCCCAGACAGTAAAAGAGAATCACTCTGAGTTCTGAAGCTCCTGTAACTAGAGGCAAGGCAAACCAGAGATTTGCAAAGTATGAAACTTCCTCCACTGCTAGCCTCAAGGAAGAAAGGAGGTGTGTGCTGCTGGTGCCCAGTGGTCAATGTCACCTCAACAGCTGAAGCTACTTCTGCTGAAGGCACCATCCACTCAAGGCAGATAGCAGACACACTCTCCTGTTGTCCTTTCCCTGGCTCTTTCTTCACCAGGGGTGACCCAACCTGATAGAGATAAATCAGGGGAAAAGTAAAACAGATCAGAGGGCAGGTGGGTCTTAGGCTATTAGGCTGGCTTCCCTCTGCATTCCATTCTGTGCTAAGTGCAGCACTAACTGGATCCAGCAGGAGGTGCCATGGCTCCTGGTCTCAAGAAGCTTGAAAGTGTGAGATACAGTTTTTGAAAAGAGGAGGCAGGAAAGGAAACATGGAGGTGCCTTCTCAGCCTAGAGGATGGCAGGGGTAGGGGCACCTCTTAGCCCTGACTTTGATATCAGCCCGAGAACACTTTGAGTCACCCCCTCAATATCAAGGAAGCTTACCTATGAATGCACCACAGACATACTCTTATTCAACTAACACTTCATTGAGCAGCTATTATGCACCAAGTTTCGTGTTCCTTATAACCATCCACCCCAAGTATACTTGTCTATTATTGTGTTGGAAGTCCCAAAGACTATCCTCAGGCTCCATAATTTGCTTAAGTTTGTAGGACTGAGAAAGCCATTATATTCATGATCATTTTTATTATTTACAGTGAAAGGAAATAAGTTAAATAAGTTAAAATCCACAAAGGGGAAATGTACATGGGCAAATATCAGAGAAACCAAATGCAAGGTTCTAGGCTTTCTTTCTCAATGGAATTGCACAGGGAAATACTTATCACAGCAATGATAGGTGGCAGTGTACCTGAGGAACCAGAGAAACCGTCAAAGCGGTCAAGGGATAGTCCTGAATAGGCCTTTCTTCAGGATGTGCAGGGTTCAAACAACCCATGCTGCATACTCAGGTATTTCCATTTTGATCCAATTCTCACCTGAGCTCTGGTTGTTGTTACATCTCCCTGTGCTGGTCCACTCTTGATAGACTTGGGGTTTGCATTTAGGTCATCTCACTATAATCACTGAATTATGAGTCTCAAGGTGCAGTATGGTGCCTTCTTTTTTAAGGACATTGCTTTGGATTAAGATCCATTTATTTATTCATTCAGTCACTATCAACAAGCCACTTTGCTTTGCTTTAAGCCTTAATTTCCTGCTTTATAACTTGACCATCTATGGTGGAAATTATAGGTCTTGTAGTCTACATTACCACATGTCACATAGTAGGTGCTCTAAAAATAAGGGCACCTGTGAAATTACACTCTGGAAGATACACCTGCACACTCTACACTTCAACACCTCACAGAAGCTCATGTTTCAGTAGCCCATTTAGTTACTCATATATATGTTTATTCTGAAAACATTTTATTAAACACTTTTGCCTGGCCTTATGGGAGGTAGGGGAACTGACATTAAAGAAGTTCAGATTTGGGAAAGGAGAATGATAAGAAATGTTATAAATAAATGTGTTATGTTTATAAGATAGAAATAAAGTTATGTACTAGTATTCTGTGAACAAAAAGATTTATATCCATTTGCTGTAAGTAAATTAACTCCTCTTTTATTTCAAAGACTAATTTTAATGAGATCTGCTTTGAAGATCATAAGGCTTGGGTATTTAATTATGTACTATCTGTTCTACTACAAATGTCTTTCTGTAAGGGAAATTAGCTCACATATGATTAGTAAATAAGAGAAGATGTCAGTATAAGCAGAGTTGCTTTAGTTCACGTGATTTTTCTGAGCCCTTAATTGTTTTGCACCATCAACTAATAGCAATTAAGCATTAAGGACAGTCAGAAATGTGGATGTAGCCATCTGTGGAGGGGGTGTGGAATACATGCTCTACAGATTAGACACTTCCTGAAGTACCCATCTAGCTGAGTCTGGCCCTGTGTTTTCTCTTAGTTATGCACATAGTGCTCTCAGAATCCAACACAAATCAATAAGCCAGTCACCCACCTCTGGATGACTCCACAGTGTACAAAGCCAGCAGCCGCTTTGCCTCCTGATAATGAGGACATCTTTTCACCTTTGTTTCCATTACTTCACAGCCTTGACTGCTCCTTATACCTTCTTCCATCAATGTGCTCTTTTCAGGTAAGTTTTTATTGATCGTAGTTCTTCTTTTCATTACAGAGTTAATATGTCTTTGAAAGGAGGTTAGTATTTTAATTCAGACTGATGTTATTTTTTGTAGGTCTGCTTAAAAATAGCATAGGTTTTCAGTGGTTTGGCCGTATCCATCTTCCCCTTTACATGTGTGATTTTGCGGAATGAAGATTTTTAGAAATCATGCAGTATGATACAGAAAACTTGTATTTTCCATCATTTTTAATACTGTGAGGTATTGTGGTGTTTAGAAACAGTAGTGCTGGTATTAGGAGTCTTGTATTCTTTATTAGTGTTGTCCTTACTCATTGGCTCAGGAAATTCTTCTGACCCACAGCTGGCTGAGTACTTTCCCCACTATCTGCCTCTTCATTCTCACCTAACCCAGATTTTCATATCCTTTGTGACTTCAGACTGAAAACTGGGTGTTATTTCCTGTTCTGGTTTGGTCTTCCACAGAGATGCTATTTATTATGCACTTGCCTTGCCATTCAAACTTTAACCCAAAAGACAATGATATCACACATCTTCCAGGCCAAGCCTTTGACATTTAAACCCCAGCTGAAGTGTTGCTGGTTTTTTCCCTTCCTCTGTTTTCATGAGATTAGAAAATATTGTAGATAACGTTGCTAAAAAATTCAAGGTGCATATATTCCTTTAACTTAGCATTTTGGCATTCTTTGGGTAAATACCTAGTAGTGCCATTGCTTGATCATAGGGTAGTTCTATTTTTAACTCATTTGAGGACTGTTTTCCAGAGTGCTGCACCAGTTTACATTCCTACCAATAGTGCAAGGGGGTTGTCCTTTCTTACCAATACCTATTGTTTCCTGTGTTATTTCAGCCATTCAGACAGGTTTGAGGTGATATCTCATTGTAGTTTTGATTTTCATTTTTCTGAGGATAAGTAATGTTGAGCATTTTTTTCATGTGTTTGTTAGTCAACTGTGTGTCTTCTTTGGAAAAATGTCTATTCTTGTCTCTTATGCCCATTTTTTAATTGAATTCTTCTTTTTTGGGGACGGGTGTTGAGTTTGATAAGTTTTTCATATATTTTGGATACTAACCCTTTATCTATCATTTGCAAATATCTTCTCCCATTTAGTAGGTTGCCTTTTAGTCTTGCTGTGTTTTCTTCACTATGCAGAAGGTTTTTATTTTGATGTAGTCCCAATAGTTTATTTTTCCTTTTGTTTCTCTTGCCTCAGGAGACATATCCAGAAACAATTTGCTATTTTCTCTTCTAGGATTTTTATGGTTTTCTGTCTCAAATTAGGTCTTTAATCCATTTTGAATTTATTCCTGTGCATGGTGTAAGAAAGTGGTCCTTTCATTTTTTTGCATGATGCTGTCCAGTTTTCCCCAACACCATCTGTTGAAGAGATTGTACTTTTCCCACTGGATATTCTTTTCTGCTTTGTCAAAGATTCATTGATCATATAATTGTGGTTTCATTTCTGGGTTTTCTACCATGTTCTATTGGTTTTTGTGTCTATTTGTGTGCAGGTAGCATACTGTTTTGATTACTACAGCTTTGTAATACAATGTGAAGTCTGGAATTGTGATGATTCCAGCTTTTCTTTGTCATGGTGGCTTTGGCTATTTGGAGTCTTTTGGGGTTCCATATGAATTTTAGGACTGTTTGCTCTGTGAAAAATGCTGTTGGCATTTTAATCAGGATTGCATTAAATGTGTAGAATTCTTTGGGGTAGAACTAAAGAGTATTATGCTAAGTGAAATAAGTCAGAGAAAGACAAATACCATATGATTTCATTCATATGTGAAATGTAAGAAACAACAAATTAGCAAAGGAAAAAAGAAAGAGAAACAAGCCAAGAAAAAAAGTGTTATTTATAAAGAACAAATGGATGATTACCAGAAGGGAGGTGGTGGTGATGGGATGGGTTAAATAGGTAATGGGGATCAAGGAAGGCACTTGTGATAAACTCTGGGTTATGTATAGAAGTGTTGAATCACTATATTGTACCCCTGAAAAATAATACTAACTATATGTTAAGTTACAGGAATTAAATAAAAACTTAAAAAGAAAACTAAATGAATAACCTTCTAGAAACATGGAATCTTCCAACTCTAAATCAAGAAGAGATAGGAACACCTGGGCGGCTCAATTGGTTGAATGTCTGACTCCTGATTTTGGCATAGGTCATAATCTCATGGTTTGTGAGTTCAAGCCACACCCAAAGCTCTGCACTGACAGTGCAAAACCTGCTTGGTATTCTCTCTCTCTTTCTCTCTCTCTTTCTCTCTCTCCCTCTATCTCTGCCCATCCCCACTCAGATTATCTCAAATAAATAAATAAATAAACTTTATTAAAATTAAAAAGAAACAGAAAATCTGAACAGATTGATTACTACCAAGAAACATTGAATCAGTGCCCCCAAAACTTCCCAAGAAACAAAGGTCCAGGATCATATAGATTCACAGGTGAATTCTAGCAAAAATTTAAAGAAGAGTTAATACCTATCTTTTCAAACTATTCAAAAAAAATATAAGCAGGAGAAATGTACCTAATACATTCTGCAAGGCTAGCATTATCCTGATACCAAAACCAAAGACAATACAAAAAAAAAAAAAAGAAAAAAAAGAAAATTACAGACCAATATCCTTAATGAACATTGATTTAAAAATCCTCAACCATATACTAGCAAACAGAATTTAATAATACATTAAAAAGGTCCTTCACCACAATTGAGTGGGGTTTGTTCCAGGGATACAAGGATTCAATACCTGCAAATCCATTAATGTGATACACCATATTAACAAAATGAAGGATAAGATCATATGATCATCAGAATAGAGGGTGAATAATTATTTGACAAAATACATATGCTCATGATAAAAATCTCAATGAGGTAGTTTGAGAAGGAAGATACCTAAAAATGATGAAAACCATATGTGAGGGACCCATAGATAACATCATACTCAGTTGTAACAAACTAAAAGCTTTCACTTTAAAATTAACAAGAAGACAAAGATCAAAACCTTTATATAACATAATGCGGAAGTGCTAGGCAAAACAATCAGACAAGAAAAATAAATAAATGATATCCAAATTGATTTTTAAAAAAGGAAGAAAACTGTCAGTATTTCTAAATGACATGATAGCAGAGAAACCTTAAAGACTACAAAAAATAAAACTATTAGAAATAACAAGTAAACTTAGTAAAGTTGTAATAAAACAAATAATAAAAAATTAGTGTACAAAAATGTGTTGCAGTTTTACATACTAATAACAAATCAGTAGAAAGAAAAATTTTAAAAATATCTTTTAAAATTGCATCAAAATGAATAAAATACCTGAGCTCTGAAAACTATAAGATATCAATGAAAGAAATTAAAAGCAATACAAATAAATGGAAATACAGACCATGCTTATGGCTGCAAAATTTAATTTGTTTAAAATGTTCTACATCCCAAAGCAATCTATAGTTTTAAGGAAGTTTCTATCAAAATATCAGTCTTGTTTTTGTAGAACTAGAATAAATAATCATAAATTTTTTATGGAATCACAAAGGTCCCAAGTAACAATAGAACTGCCCTATGACCCAACAATAGCACTGCTGGGTATTTACTTAAGGGATACAGAAGTGCTGATGGATAGGGGCACATGTACCCCAATGTTCATAGCAGCACTTTCAACAATAGCCAAATCATGGAAAGAGTCTAAGTGTCCAGTAACTAATGAATGGATCAAGAAGATGTGGTTTATCTACACAATGGAGTATTACATGGCAATGAGAAAGAATGAAATCATGCCATTTGTAGCAATGTGGATGAAACTGGAGGATAGTATTATGCTGAGTGAAATAAGTCAGTCAGAGAAAGACAGATACCATATGTTTTCACTCATATGTGGATCAGGAGAAACCAAACAGAAGACCATGAGGGAGGGAAGGGGGGGGAGTTACAGAGAGGGAAGGAGGCAAAACATGGGAGACTCTTAAATACTGAGAAAAAACTAAGGGTTGATGGGGAATGGGGTAGAGGGAAAAGTGGGTGATGTGCATTGAGGATGGCACTTGTTGGGATGAGCACTAGCTGCTATATGGAAACCAATTTGACAATAAACTATATTATAAAAAAAGAATGAATGGGTTCATAATATACAAATTTGAAGTTCTAAAATAAATAAGTCATGTGACTGTAATATGCATAAAGTGACAAGTGTTAACATCCTGTATTACATATTTGAAAATTGTTAAGAAAGCAGATCTTAAAAGTTATCATCACAAGAAAAATTGTAGCAATGTGAGATGATGCATGTTATATAAATTTAATGCACTAATCATTTTACAACCTATAAATATATCAAATTATTTTGTACCTGAAACATATAATATTATGTCTCAATTACATCTCAATCAAACTGGAAAATAAAGTAAGTAAAATTAAGTGAATCCATACATAAATGCTTCTTAAAATTTTTTAAGTTTGTCGTGACAGACATTTCTGAATTTTGAACATGTCTCAAATAAAGACTACTTAGTCTTTTACAATTTGGGGGTCATTTATTGTAATTGATCACCTACTTATAAGCAACCTTCAAAAATATGTATAATATTGGTAACTTGCTGTGTAGATAGATTACATTAATAAAATGCCTAGTACTTTAGCTCTTCCTCTATTCTTTGCCATTCCTCTAAGAGGTAAACTCTAGTTCACTAACATTTTAATCTGAGCTGAAATTGTGCCTTGCTTTGGTATATTTCCAAGTTCTCTTCTGCCCACTGCCATCATCATGAAAACTTTCCAGAAGATGTGGCTTAGAGTTGAGTCAGGCTAGTCTTCCAAATGAAGGTCATTCTAAATAAAACAACCAGCTATCTTCTAGAAATGTGAGAAATTTCAGTCAAGACACATGTTAAATAAAAGCTTATTATTATAAGCCACTTAGTTTTGTAAGGGTTGATTATACACATTATTTTGTCATAGATAACTGCCGTGCATAGTAAGCATGCTCTCAGACCAAAATGAATATGTCAGAAGTACATATTAAAAGTAGCTTTAAAATCCCATACATTTGGAAATTAAGACATACATTAAATAACTCATAAATCAAATAAAAATGATAATGAAAAGTAGAAATATTTAGACATAAACTTTATAAAACATTATGCTTTAAGTCTTGTGGGATATAGTTAAAGAAATTATCTTAACCTTAAGTATTTATAATATAAGAAAGAGAAAAGGTAACAGTAAAATAAATGTGTAGCTTAAAATAACAAAAAAGATACAAATTACATGGAAGGAGCAAATATAAATAATAGGGCAAAATTGTATAAAAAGAAAACACAATAGAGTCAACAATCAAAAGTGTCTTCTTTGAAAACAGAAAAATTATTAAATTCATTTATAATTTATAAATTCATTTATAAATTAATTAAATTTATTTAAATTCATTTTTAAATTAATAATGAATTTAATCATTAAATCATTAAATTAATTGAATTTGACCAAAGAAAAAGAGAACAGAACACATAAATGATAATAAAAAAAGAAGAAATAAAGATAAACAGTAAATATGCAATAAAGGTCAGAAATGATATTTTAAACAATTTCATATCATTATATTTAACATTTAACTTAGATGAAATTGACAACTTTCCAGAATTATGTTACTTTCCAAAATTGACACAAGATGCAAAAAGAAACACTAAAAATATATGTAACCAAAAAATATACTAATTTTTCAAATGAAAATATATCCAGAAGATTTAAATAAATACATTGAACCCAATTCATCAATGTATAAAAAAGGTAATGCATCAAGTTATAATTATTACAAAATACAATTTTAGTTTTCATTAACAAATCAATTAATGTAATCGATTGCATTATCAGATTGGAAAATTGATTATGTCATAAGCTTTAGCATACAAGAACACAAAACGTTTTTTTATAAAACTTAAAATCTATTTATTATAAAACTTCCTAGCAGAAAGAAGGAAAATTCCTTGATTTGACTAATGGAATCTATTAAATATCTATAGAATAAGATTCAGCAATACAATGCAATTGAAAAATGGGCAAAAGATTTCAATATATATCTCACCAAAGTTTTTGAGATGATAATTACACATATAAAAAATTGTTCAATATAATTTACAGTTAGGGGATTGCATAGTAAAACAATGAAATACCACTACTCATCTATTAGAATGGCTAAAATACAAATAGCAAATTGACTGACATTACTAACTCTTGGCAAGGATATAGGGCAACAGGAACTATCATTAATTGCTGGTGGAATTGTAAAATTGTGCAGACAGGAAGATAATTTGGCAGTTTCTTACAAAGCTAAACATGGATATAGAATTCAGCAGTTGTATTTTATCCATTATCCAATTTACTTAAAACTTATATTCACACAAAGCCAGTAGGCAAAGGTTGATAGTAGTCTTATTTATAACTACCAAAATCTGGAAATAACTAAGATGTTTTTCAATTGTCAAATGAAAAATCTATCTGTGGTGTCATACAATGGAATAGTCTTCAAGTTTTTTTTCAAAAATTTTTAATATTTATTTGTTTTTGGGGGGTGGGCAGAGAGAGAAGGAGAATCTGAGGCAGGCTCCAGGCTCTGAGCTGTCAGCACAGAGCCTGACGCAGGACTCGAACCCGCAGAACTGCCAGATCATGACCTGGGCCAAAGTCAAAAACTCAACAACTGAGCCACCAAGGAGCACTGCCCCCACCAAAGATTTTTAATAAAAGGATTGGGCTATCACAATATTCAAGAAAAGATGTATTTTAAATGCATAGCATCAAATGAAAAGGCTACATACTGTATGGTTCTCTTTGCACAATATTCAGGAAAAAGCAAATTACAGAAATGACAGATGAGTGATTTCCAGGTCCTGCTTTGTTTTGTTTTGGGGTTGAGACACAGGATTGAATATTTGAAACACAAGAGATGTTTTGAAGGGCAAAACCATTTTGTATGATATTATAATGTGGACATACAACACTACATTTGTCAAAATCCACAGAATTTGTGTGAATGTACAAAATTTAAGACAATTATATAGTAGGTTTAAGGAATTCAGGACAGAATACAGAACGCAACAGGACAATGCAACTGCATTACAAATAACTATACTACAAATGGATGAAATAACCTCGCTGAAGAGGGTGTCAGGTAAAGGTGCTGAGTTAACTTTAGAAATGAAGACCAAAGATAAAAACTGTACAACTGCATATCCCTACTCAATAAAGTTATTTCCCATGTAGGCATGGATTAACAATTCTGAAGCCACTCTATGGAATTGAGCAAACTAAGGAAATAGATGGCAGGTGGTGGGAGCCAGGATTCTCAATGTTTGGCTGAGAAGCTATAAATAACCAAGGGGAAAGGAGAATAATAACAATAATAGATTAATTCACATGATAATGAATAAAAATTTGAAAAATCAGTATGAATCAATGCTTAGTTTAACATAGATACAGATGGGCATCTTATTTATAGATTATAAGTGAATGTCCATACATTTATGGATATGGGTTAGTATATACACATGACTTGCTCTGTTCAGCTGAGGGCCAAGAAACAATGACACAACTTCAGAAAACAATGAGCACACCTAGGAACCCGCAATTTGGTTTCTAATACCATTATCCAATTTAAGGAGCCAAGACTCCTTAACAAGATTTAAAAAGTAGTAGTAGTTTGTAGGGCAGAGTATAAAATATCCATGCTTCTGTATTGACATAAATAAATGAGAATAAATAAGTGGTAAATGATAATAGAAAATTCAGCACTGCAGAAAAATTCCATCCAAATAATTTATGTAAGGATTCCCATCTCAAGGAGGTAGAGCGTGTCTTCCCTGTTCCTGTGTGCAGAGAGACTACCTTGCCAGGAGTATAGCCTGGAGAAAGTTGGCGAAGAGTAACTTTACATGGGAGAAGCTGGTCAAACACTGCATTAGCCACGTTATCAAGGTTAGCATCAGCAGTGATAAGTTCTGGTGATAAATTACATCCATAGTACACTCTACATGATGTGATGAGGGTAGCACTCTACTGCTGTGGTTTTCCTTCCAAAAGCCCTTACTCATGGGGTACATGGAAGGCTCAGTTGGTAGAGCACGCAACTCTCAATCTCAGGGTCATGAGTTCAAGCCCGACATTATGCACAGAGCTTAGTTAAAAATATAAATAAATAAATACATACATACATACATAAAATTGCAAAAAATAAAATAACCAAAAACCCTTATTCCACGCTAATTGTGAGAAAATCATTAGGCAAATCCCAATTCAAGGTCATTCTACAAAATACTGCACCAATCTTCTTTAAAAATGTCCAGGTAATAAAAAACAAAGACTGAAAACTATGAGTTATATCAATGAAGCTAATATAACAATAGGAGAAACTGGGTGTTAGACATATGGTAAGTTTTCATACTATCTTCACAATTTTTCTGTAAACTTAAAACTACTTCGAACTAAAAGTGTATTTAAAACATGTATAATAAACATCTATTTTTGTTAAAACTTATTTTATTGTATATTTTAAATACATATGACTTATTGTAGGTCAATTAGTCTTCAATAGGGCTGCCCTAAAAAACAAAAAAGCACTCGTTAAAGAAAACTTGAAAATACTTTGTTTTTTTAAGAAAGCCCATTTGTGAACTTTATTATTTAAATCGTGTTACAAATTATAACTGACATGGTTCTTTTTTTTTTTTTTTTGATTCTTAGGTCTCTTTATTTTTTTTTTCAAATATGCTACTTATTTATTTATTTATTTTATTTATTTTAATTCACATCTTAACTTGTTAGCATATGGTGCAACAATGATTTCAGGAGTAAATTCTTTAATCCCCTTTACCCATTTAGCCCATCTGCCCTCCTTTAAAAAATTTTTTTAATGTTTTATTTATTTTTGATACAGAGAGAGACAGAGCATGAGAGGTGAAGAGGCAGAGACAGAAGGAGACACAGAACCGGAAGCAGGCTCCAGGCTCTGAGCTAGCTGTCAGCACAGAGCCCGACACAGGGCTCGAACCCACAAACCTGAGATCTGACCTGAGCTGAAGTCGGAGGCTTAACCAACTGAGCCACCCAGGCGCCCCCATCTGCCCTCCTTTAATATGGAGAACAAACAGAGGATCTTCTGACATGGTTCTTAAACACCTTACAGTAAAAGTGTGAAAGGTCTTTATGATCAGTAAGTAGGTTTTCACTATCATTGTTTTAGTTTTTAAAAGTTTACTAAATTTCTTAGCTTGTTGGGTAAAATAAAAATAAGTGAAAAAATATTTTAAGATTATAAAAGTAACAAAACTCTCATTATGTACCTATCTTATGACTATCCATATAGAAAACACCTGATTATTCTATAATAAAATATTAGAATAGTTATTTTAGCTGTGTTGTTAATACAAAATCAATATACAAAGTCAATTCCATCTTTACCCAAGCAAAAACATATAGAAATATATATAGTTTAAAAAGACTTGATTAGAGTAGCATCCAAAAAATATAGACACAAGAGAAAACTGTGTCAGCTCTAGTTACATAAAACTTCATAAGAAAAGCATTCCTTGCAGGAAAGATAGCACTGTTTTTCCATTTACCAGGAAAAAAAAAATCTAACAAAATAAGTATAAGATGTTATAGAAAAACATACACATTTACTAAACGATATTAAAATTTGAATAAGTGGAAATTTAAGTGGTATTTAAAATAAAAATAATAACCTCAACTTCATATGATACTAATCATTCTTAAATGAACAAACAAATTCAAGATACCTCCAACAAACATGCTAACGTGTTTTGTGTGTGTATGTGTGTGTGTGTATGCACCTTCCTTTAAAGTCTAGTTCTAAAATTTACATGAAAACACAGAATTCTAATAGTCTAAGAATTCCAGAAGAAAAACATATCAGGATAATATATCTTCTAAGATATCAAGACTTATTCAAATAATAGAATCATTTAAACAGAGTGATATTAGCATAGGGATAGACAAATGGACCAGCTGAGCAGTCCCCATCACATAGGAAACCTGATTTATGGGAGAATTGTGGGGAAAAGATGGAGTTCTTAATAAAAGGTGCTGATCCATTTGATTATCCAGATAGAAAAATAAATTGGATCAAAATATATTACATGACACACCCTCCCTCCATACCACACCCTCTGCACAATTCCAGATGGATAAGACACATATGAAGGGCAATACAAAACATTTGAAAGATTGTATAGAGAAAGATTATTTTCATCTTGGCATGGGAGCATGGGAATTTTTTCCTTTTTTTCTCTTTTTTTGAGAGACAGAGAGAGACAGCGCGAGCAAGAGAGGGTCAGATAGAGGGGGAGATACAGAATTTAAAGAGAGGCTCCAGGCTCTGAGCTAGCTGTCAGAACAGAGCCCAATGTGGGGCTCCAACCCTCCAACTGTGAGGTCATGACCTGAGCTGAAGTTGAATGCTTGACCAACTGAGCCATCCAGGTGCACCCTGGGAATTTCTTAAATAAGAATTAAATTCCACAAAACATAAAGATTTATACATTCTATCACATAAGTATTTCAGAAAGTTAGTCAGATGGTTGAGCCATGGACTGATGAATGATTATATAAACTTCTATAAATTAATTTTAAAAACACTAATAATAAATGACAAGTACAAACAACTGAAAAGGACTTCAAGGTAGAAAGCAATTGGCCAATAATTAGAAACCTCATCAGTAAACATAAATGAAACCACAATGAGATATACTTTAATATCCACCAGCTTAGAAGCAAAGTGGAGCCCTGTCATAATCTGTTAGTGTTAAAAAGGAACCATCAATTTTACTTCATTGAGAAACCCTTGAATACATGCACCAGTAGATATAAATCACTACAGTTTCACCATTTGAAAGAGTAAACAAGTGGGTATAAATCAAATATTGGACAATATGTAACAATTAAATAGTAATATAGTCGTGCATGCAATAATAATCAGCAGTGAAAGGAAATGGATCCAGTGGCATATATCAGCACTCAGGTAGGACATCATATGTATAAATATATATATTTTTTAAGCAAGCCAGAGGAGTAATTGCTTTGTTCAGTATGCTTTGATTTATATAAAAAAAATTAGGGGGTGCCTGAATGGGGCAGTCACTTAAGTTCCAACTCTTGACTTCAGATCAGGTCATGATCTATGGTTTGTAAGACTGAACCCTGTGACGGGCTCTGTGATAGGAGCATGGAACCTGCTTGGGATCCTCTCTCTCCCTCTTTCTCTACCTTTCCCCTGCTCTCACTGCCTCAAAATAAATAAATATTAAAAATTAAAACATGACACGAGAAGCAAAGCAATATATTATGTGGAGCACAAGCATGTTTTAATGAAATTATGAAAATATAATAAGGAAAATGTAATTATTATTTCTAAATGTTTATTAAATTTTATTTTGGGAAAGAGAGTGAGAGCACGTGGGGGGGGGGCAGAGAGAGAGAGAGAGACAAAGCCAGAAGATCCCAAGCAGGCTCTGCACTGACAGCAGAGAGCCTGATGTGGGGCTCAAACCCACTGACCATGAGATTATGACCTGAGGTGAAGTCAGACAGACACTTACCCAGGCACCTCAATAAGGAAAATTTAAAGGTAAAATTTAGGACAGGGATTCGTTTAAACGGGCTGGGAAATAGGATGTTACTTCTATAATTAGGATAAATAAGTTATTGACTTTCTATACACACACTCACAACAGATAATTTCTAAGCTCAATGTTAAGTAAAAACTCTTCTTAATAAGTACTTTAAGAGCTTCATCTGACACTAAACAGGAGGCAAAGGTTGAAATAGAGTAGCGAATTAATTCCTATTCCCTTATGTGATTATAATAAATGATAGATTTTATTTCCTATGACTTGCTACAGGAACTGGTTGTGGTTTTTAAATACTTCCTATAAGATATCCTCAATTTCTTCATGAGAAGAGTAAAGCAAAGGAAACATGTGGTGGCAATGAGTCAAATTCAATGATTGAGTAGCTTGGACTCAATTTTTGTCTTTTTACAAAAACTGATTATGTTCAACTTTAAAAGTTCCTTAGCTCTAAAAATGATAGTTTGTGGCTTTTTGAGCTACTCAATTTATTTATGTGATAAAGCCCTTGAACAAGCTTCTTGAAATCATATAAATGGCTTTTACTGGCATTTTCAATGTCAGAAAGAGATATCCTTTTATCTCAGTCCTCTTTCTAAAAAGTCATATAAATAGCTTTCTGCCAGAGAACCAGAGTACTTTCACATGGAAGAGCAGAATTTTATATTCATTGTCCACTTCTTGGAAGAGGATGCTAAATAAAAACATACTTTTAGTGGCTTCAGTTTTATGGGTTCTCAAATTTAACTACCTTTATTACAAAATCAAAAGCAGGAAACATATGTTGATTTGTAAATATTAACTTCAAAATCAAGTTGCTTACACAAGGCAGAAGTTTTTGTTTCTCTGAAGTAGCAGTAGAGACAGTTAGTCCCAGGCAAGTGTGTTGGATCAGTAGGACTGGACACCAAGCTCCTTTCATCTGGGCCTCTGCCAATCACAAGATATTACAGTCATTTGCAAAGCCTTTGGTGGCTCAGAACTGTATCCACATCCCAGAGACAGGAGAGTGGAGAACAGCGGAAGGAGAAGACAGGGATATTCTCATGGTCAAGTGAAACTGTGTTTGTGGCCATGGCAAGCTGCAAGGGCCACCATGGACTCAGAGAAATGTTGCGGATATTGGGATCAGTCCTTATCTTTGAACACACAGATACCCAAGAGCACCCTTGCCCCAGTCCTATACCCATCTCTGCTTCAAGAACATAACACAAATCCCCATCCATTTACTACAGGGATCACAGTTCTCAGGAATTACTAACACTTGCTGCCTCAGCAGTGGACTGTGTTTCATGGAATATCCATCTGGCCACCCTGAGTTTTGTCCTCCTAGAAGTTGTTATCTTTATTCTTCATACCCAAATTGGAATGGACATTAGAGGAAAGACCCTTCAGGGGGACATTTTATAATTCATAAGCAATTTCCTAGAAGTGAATGTTGGAATCTTGGAATTACTTCAGAAATAAGTTCTTTCAAACATTATTTATGTATCCAGTCTGTTTGCATCTATAGCCAAACGCATCTTAGTTTTCACTCCCAAAGCCATAGTGTTGGTTTAATGCCTTCTGTATTCTTTCATCTCTCTTTCTTTCTCAGTTAATGGTGGCTATATTGAGGTCATTTGAAGCCACAGACTTGGATGGGAATTCACATCTATCTGGTTTATGCCACAGTGATAGTCACATTGTTTAGCTGGGGATTCTTTTTTATTTCAATTTTATTTATTTATTTCAATTTAACCCTGAGTGGGTCAGTCAGTTAAGCATCCGACTTCAGCTTAGGTCTCATGATCTCACGGTTCATGGGTTTGAGCCCCACATTGGGCTCTGTGCTGGCAGCTAGCTCAGAGCCTGGAGACTGCTTCAGAGTCTGTGTCTCCCTCTCTCTCTGACCTTCCCCTGCTCGCACTGTCTCTCTCTGTCTCTCAAAAATAAAAAATAAAAACATAAAGTTTACTTAGTTAATATATATAATAAAATTAGTTTCAGGTGTAGAATTTAGTGATTTATCAATTACATATAACACCCATTGCTGGGGTTCTTAACAGAAACTGCCACATAATGGCTTGAAGCCACAGTTTATCTATTGGCAAGCCCACTTCTTCAGAGACATTGTTTCAAGGCACAACTTTGTCTTCCTTGAGGGTTTTGGTGAGGACAGCAAGAAGCAGCCAAAAACACATCAACATATTGTGTGTTGTCAGCAGGTTTGTTAGAACACGAATTCCTGTGCAAGGTTCTACAAAAGAAAATTTCACCAAATGATCTTTTGGCATAATGAAAATTACCAGGTTAAAAAAAATGACCTAGCACATGGAGTTAGAAGGTGTGGGTCTGAATCTTATTTCAGTTTATTCATTTCCCATACTATTATAACAAATTACCACAAACCTACTGACTGAAAAATAGTCACACATTCATTATCTTAACCTTCCAGAGTACAGAAACCTGGGATATGCCTCACAGGCCTAAGAGCAAGCTGTCAGCAGGGCTGCCTTCCTTTCTGGAGTATTTGTAGAGGAATCCATTTTCTTGTCATCTCAGATTTCTGTAGATTACCTACTCTAAGGCAATATTACATGCTACAAGTACTTGAGTTTTTTAGGTTTATTTTGAGAGAGAGATGGAACATTTATGTGAGAGAGCAGAGAAAGGGAAAGAGAGAGAGAATAACAAGCAAGCTCCACACTGTCAGCACAGAGCCTGATATGGGGCTCAAACCTATGAACCCCAAGATCATGACCTGAACAGAAATCAAAAGTTGAACGTTTAACCAACTGAGCCACCCAAGTACCCCTCCATGTAATTAATTTTATCTTAGCAGCAACCCCCTCTGGGGAATAAACTTTATACTGATCAGGGTACAGATTGGACAGGGTGATAAGTCAAATTTCTACCTTCAATAGCTTGAATGAAATAGAAATACATTCTTTTCTCTTGTAGCAGTGTAAGCGTGTGGCATAGGGCCACTAGGACAGTTTCAAAGAATCTCTAGACCATAACCTTGTCCATATGGTCAGAGAGAGCATGGTATTACATTCACATTCAGCTAGTAAGAAAGGGGAAGAAGCAGAAGTGGAGGCATGGTTATTCCCTTCAAGCAGACCAAGGGGTTATGATGTATAAACTTTCAGTTATAAAATAAATAAGTCACAAGGATAAATAGTACAGAATGGGGAAAATACATAATAATATTGGAATAACTATATGCTGACAGTTGGTGACTATACTTATCATGGTGAACACAGTGCAATGTATAGGTTGTTGAATTACTATGTTCTGTACTTGAAACTAACATTGTATGTCAGCAATCTCTCAATTAAAAAAAGAAAAAAGAAATCAGAAGTTTCATACATCACTTCAGTGCATTTATAGCTGAAAAGCAATGGGAAAATACATATTTTAGCTGACCACATAAAATTTGGGACACTTAGTGCTAGAGAACAGAGAGAAAAGTTAACCATTATTGATCCCTGAATAAAATAAAAAGTAGTTGGGTTTTGGATGTATCTTCAACATCCTTTTCTATGCACACTTACCTGAAAGTTTAGATATTCATCCTGGAGAATACTGCAGAAATGGTGCACTAAGTTATATGCACCAGTTCCCTAATTAAGGACAATCACAAAAGCCAAAGAAACTGTATTTAAAGACTGCTCAAATATATTGGAAAGCCTAAAATAGTAAATGACTACCATGCAATACTCTTGGAGAAGATGGAGGCCAAGGGAAGTAAGCACAGAATTTGGATTTTCTTTTTCCCTGGGAGTGCTTGTTCATTTTGAAGTGGCTCATAGAAGTTATTTTTATGGTCATCCAATATAAGGCCATGATAAAGCACATTCCATTTGTTTGAGGGCAGCAAAAGAACACCTTTTAGCAATAAAGATGAACTAAAAACAAGTAGGAAATCTTTTTAAGTTTGTTTATTTATTTTGAGACAGAGAGAGAAAGAGCAAGAGAGAGAAAGTGAGCCTGTGTCCACGAGAAGGCAGAGAGAGAGAGGGGAGTAGACAGAATCCCAAGCAGGCTCTATACTGTTAGCATAGAGCCTGATGCAGGGCTCCATCACACAGTTCATGATTTGAACCAAAATTAAGAGTCAGATGTTCAGTTGACTGAGCCACCCAGGTGCCCTCAAGCTGGGATTTTAAAGAACAGTAATAATACTGTCTATTTTTGAGAGAGAAAGAGAGTGTGAGTGGGGGGCAGAGAAGGGACAGAGAGAGAGGGAGACACAGAACTAGAAGCAATCTCCAGACTCCATGGTGTCAGCATAAGAGCCTTATGAAGCACTGAACTCATGGACTTAAAGATCATGACCTGACAGAAGTGGGATGCCTAACTGACTGGGCCACCCAAGTGCCCCTCAAGCTCAGATTTTGAAGCTCAGATTTAAGCAATCTCAAACCCTAAAATTGGATTGAGATAACCCTATATTACTTGGAATATAAAGTATGCAAATATTCTTCTGAAATAATATAACACTATCCTAGGTCTCAAATTCTTTTTAGAAATATACTAACAAAATATTCATCATATAAGTAAAGTAAGCAAGTATGTAAAGAGACAAGCAATATGAATAAATCATATGGAAACTTTAAAATATACCTTATTTGTTGAATTAAGTAAAAATAGCAATGCTTGTAAAATTTAAGCATATAATTAGAAGCTATAATAAAGAATCAACTTGAAATTTGAGGAATAAAAAAATGGAATAGCTGAAATAACTCAGGGGGTTGATTTGACAAATGTTTAGACACAACTGAAGAAAGGAATAAAAAGTATCTAGAATGAAGCACAGGGAGAATAAGAGTAACAAAAAATAGAGAGGTGGTCAAAGGCAGAGGATACAGGGAAAAATCTAAAATATGTGGCCTTGGCCTCTCACAAGACAAAAGAATGATGAGAAAGCAAAATTGAAGACATTTTGTATAAGAATATTCCAATATTGGTTAGTGATATAAATGCACATATTTAAGAAGGCTTATATTCTAAACAGAATAAGTAGAAGGAAATGCATTCATAGAAATACTGATTAAAACAAAATCAAATAGAATACTTCAATAGCAAAGAGAAATTCTCCAGCTTTGCTGTGACATTAGACACACACTACAACCTATCTTTATTGCTCATTAAACTAAAATCTCACGACAAATTACATAAAGCAACTATCTAAGAACAAGAAAAATGTGGAGCATTGAAGCTGTTGAGCGTTGAAGTTGAGACATTTTTTCCCCCACAACTCCATCTCCAGAACAGACTCAGCCTTGAGGCACTCCAGCAATGTGAGGGATTGGCAGGGTGGCCCTAGATAGGAAAGTGTTGAGAAGGGAGCCCAAAATTCTCTGTGGAAATGCATGCAAGCCTCAATGTCACCCCTAAACTGCACATGCATGGTACAGACCAAACCAGAATAGCAAAGGTTTTGAGAACTGAACTAATATTTAAACCATAGTACAACTCAGACTATACCCTCAGTGGTGTATGTATGGGACAGGCCCACAGTAGCAAAGCAAAAGCTTTGAAAAATAAACTCAGATCAGACAAAACTCCTGTGGTCTGAATCTGACCTCTAAAAGGGAAAAAAAAAAAAAACAAACATCTCATGGTTGGAGTGATATCACCAAGATGGTGGCATAGGAAACCCCAGTCTCCAATCCCCCACAAAGATCAACAATTAAACAGCTATCTACAAACAAAAGCAGCTCTGGGAGAGCTTTGAAGTCCACTTAAGAAACTTTAGCAACACAGTGGAGCAACAACAGCAGCAACAGAAAATTATTGCCCCAAAAGAGAAGAAAGACAGATGTTTTTTTTTCCTGCAGAATCCCAACCCCACGCTGGCATTACTCAGTGCCAAAGGGACTTTCTTAGTTAGAGAGAAGTCCCCTTACCAGGAAAGGATGAGTGGAGCAAGCAACTAGGTTCCCCTACATTTCAAAGCCCTGCACAATGGTCCCAATTTAATTTCATCCCACAGGGGCCAGCAAAGATGAGATGCACAGAGATGGCAAAAAGCAAGGAAGAAAAGCAGGGCCTACCAATAGCAAACACACAGCAGAAGCAATTATGGGTCACAGTGACCTGATCCATTTGAAGCCACCAGATTTCACCACTGAGGAAGGAGCCAACAGATAGCATAGGCTCCTGCAGATCCCCTGCAGATATCACTGGTTATCTCTCATGGGCATTTATGTTTACCAATACCAGCCCCTTCTCCCATTTCACTCCACCCTTTATCAGAGCATAGAAATACACTGGAGCCCAGCCTAGGCCTGTGTGGCCCACAGCTGACCTCTACTGCCATAGGAACACTTGAAGCTAGTCCCTCCAGCTGCATGCTACTGGTATGACACACTTCACCAGCTTCCACTGTGAGTGCACACCTAGGAAGAGACTGTGCAGTTTCAGGAGAATACACCAATAGCCAAAGACCTCAGAGCTGCTTATGGGCCGAGATCAGACCATCTTCTGTCACTGGCTTACATTATGATACTCATCTACAGCTAGCTTCTCTACCTAGGCACCTGTATACCTCTGGTCCAAACCCCATCATCAGCCAACACTCTGGTGTCACATTCTGCTGGTGAGACTCAACAGTCACAGGAGTACATGCTGACAGGCAGGACTAGTGTGCTTGCAGTTGGCCCTAGACTTTGTGGCCTTCCCTGCCCCTCCCCCACCTCTACATGTGTGTCAGCAACTAGCACTCGCCAATATACAAGCACTTGTGACTAGCCCATGAAGCTGAGTGTGTACACCACCAGCTCTGGCCTCCACTGCCTTGTTCTGTAGCTTCTGAACCTGGATGTGTCACTGAGAATCCTAGCAGTATTAGCAGGCACTGTGGGCTCCTTCCAGTGCTCAAAAAGGAACACACAGTTGATGTTGTGGACCCCAGTACTCTAAGCCAAAGGAGATATTGTGTCTTCTTGGACCCAGTGCTACCTCACAACCCTGAACTTGACACTTGGCACCACTAGATCTAGAGTCACAGCATGTTCCACCATGCCTCCACCTGTAGGTGAAAAATTTTTTCTACCAAAGCCAATCTATGAAATCTGGAAGAGTTAGCTGCTTCTTAAATGCACAGAAACTTACACAAAGTTACAAGGATCATAAAGAATTGGGAAACACAACTCTACCAAAGGAATATAATAAACCTCCATCAACTGGCCTGAAAGAAATGAGATATAAGAATTATGTGACAAAGAATTCAAAACAATTGTTCTAAAGATGATCAGAGAGATATAAGAGAAAACATAAACATTTTAAACTTATCAGAAAGATAATATGAAAAGACAACAACAATAAAACCAAGTTCAACAAAGAAATACAAAACATGTAAAACAACCAAATAAATTTTGAAACTAAAAATAACAATGATTAAACTAAAGAGTTTCATTAGAACTTCTTATGAGAACTTCAACAGTAGACTTTATCACGCAGGAAAAAGAGTATTTGAGCTTAAAGACAGATCAATTAAAAGATGTAATCAGAAGAGCAACAACAACAAAAAAAAGAAGAATAAAAGGCCTACATGATCTATGGGATACTATAAAATGAAACAATTTGTGAATTGTCAGAATTCACAAAAAGGAAGAGAAAAAGTAGGGGACAGAAAGCTCTTTTAAATAAATAATGGCTGAAACCCCCCCCAAATCTGGAGAGAGATTTGGATATCCAAGTTCATGAAGTTTATAGATCATCGGACAAAATCACCTTAAAAAGATTTTCGCCAAGATACATTAGAATAAAATTGTAAAAAAATTAAAGACAGAATCTTAAACACAGCAAGAGAGGAAAAAAAGGACTTGTAATGTACAAGGGCACTCCCATATGGTTGTCAGTGATTTTCCTAGGAGAAATCTTATAGGCCAGGAAAAAGTGGAATGATATATTCAAAGTACTGCAAAAAAAAAAAAA
>NC_043702.1:107242069-107276760 GCF_006229205.1 Suricata suricatta
TACTTAACCTTCTAATTTCTGTATAAGTCTAATTACATGACATAGAAGTGGGGGTTTTGGTTTTTTACTTTGCTTTTCTGTTTGGAGTGTCATTGTAACTACTGTATTGTAAATGATGGAAAATAATTGCATATGTTAAAAAATAATTAAATAAACTTTAAAAAAGAAACTAAACAGAAAAAAATTAACAAAAGAGAAATGCTGAAAGTAGTTCTTCAAGATGAAATGAAAAGACTCTAATTAGTAATGTGAAAACATATGGAAATATATAACACACTTAAAGTAAGTATGGGGTCAGATTCAGATACAACAGTATTATAATATGTTGAAGCGTTAACCACTTAACTCTAGTAGGAAGATTAAAGGACAAGAATATTAAAAATAACTATAGCTACAATAGTATGTTAATAAACAATATTTTAAAAGTGCATTGTGACATTAAAAACATAAAAGGAGAGGAGTGAAAGTTAGAGTTTTTAGAGATTAAAATTATCAGTGTAAAATAACAATTATATCCATAAGATGTTTTATATGAACCTCATGGTAACCATAGGGCAAAAAGCTGCAATAGATTCATAAAATATAATGAGAAGAGAATCAAATAACACCGCTACAGAGAATTATCAACATGCAAAAAGATATTAAGAGAAGAAAAGGAACAAAGAGAACTACAAAAAGGCCCCAAAAATAGCATGGCATTAGTGTTTACCTATTAATAATTATTTTAAATGCAAATGGATCAAACTCTCTAACCAAAAGACATAGAGTGGCTTGATGGATCAAAACAAAACAAAATAAAACAAAACAACAAAAAAACAAGATCCAACTATATGCTACCTACAAGACATACTTCAGTTTTAAAGAAACACATAGGTACAAAGTGAAAGGTTGAAAAAATATATTCCATCAAGTGAAAACCGAGAGAACAGGGCACTGTATAATGCCAGACAAAATAGACTTTAAGTCAAAAAACAGTAAAAGGAAATAAAAAAGGTCATTATATAATCATATAGCAATATACATATGGACCCAACACTAGAGTATATAAATGTATTAAGCAAGTACCAACAAATATAAAAGGGAAAGAGATGACAATACAAGACTGGGGTGCTTTAATACAACTTTTTACACAACTGGCAGATAATCCAGATAGAAAGTCACCAAGGAAATTCTGGACTTGTACCATACTTTAAAACAAATGGACCTAACAGACATCAACATAATATTTAATCAAACAGCAGCAGAATGTACATTCTTTTTGAGGGTTCTCAGAACGTTCTTTGGGATTGGTCATATATTAAGTCACAGAACAAATCTCATCAAATTTAAGAAGATTGCTATTATACTATTACCTTTTCCAACCACAAAGACACAAAACCAGAAATAAATAATGGAAGGAAACCTGGAAAATTCACAGTATAAAAACATATTTAATTAAACTACTTAATCATTATTAAATATAATTAAATTTCAATTAGATTAATTAAATTAAACATTAAAACACTCCTAAGCAACCAGAGGGTCAATAAATATTGAACTACAACATATTAAAACCTATGTGACACCAAAAAGCAGTTCTAAGAAGAAGTTTATAGTTATAAAGCCACAGATCAAAGAAAAAGAAAGATCTCCAGTGAAAAACATAACTTCACACCTTAAGAAACTATAAAACTAAAAATGGGGCACCTGGGTGGCTCAGTCCGTTGAACATCTGACTTTGGATCAACTCATGATCTCATGGTCTGTGGGCTCAAGCCCGTGACGGCCTCTGTGCTGACAGCTAGCTCAGAGCCTGGAGCTTGCTTCAGATTCTGCACCTCCCTCTCTCTCTGACCACCCCCCCCCACCCACTGCTTGCACTGTCTCTTTCTGTCTTTCAAAAAATAAATTAAAAAAATATATTAAAAAAGAAACTATAAAAAAAACCTAAGCCCAAATTGACAAAGAAAGATAAAACAAAAATGAACAAAAGTAAATAAGATAGAGACAAACAACAACAGAAACAGTCAATAAAACTATGAGTTTTGGGGGCCCCTGGGTGGCTCAGTCTGTTGAGTGTCTGACTTTGACTCCGTTCATGATCTCATGGTTTGTGGGTTCGAGCCCAGTGTCAGGCTCTGTGCTGACTGCTAGCTCAGAGCCTGGAGCCTGTCTTCAGATTCTGTGTCTCCCTGTCTCTCTGACCCTCATCAGTTCATGCTGTCTCTCCCTCTCACACAAATATATTAAAAAATATATATATATATGTTTTAAAAACTAAAGGTTTTTCTTTCCCCTAAGATAAACAAAATGCAGAAGTCTTTACCTAGGCTAAATAAGAAAAATAGAACTTAAATAAAACAAAAAATGGAAGATGAAACATTACAACTGATAATATGGAAATACAAATGATCAAAAATAACTACTATTAATAATAAGATGTCAGTAAGTTGAATAACCTAGAAAGAAATAGGTAGATTTATAGAAATATACAACCTACCAAAATTGAATCATGAAGAAATAGAAAGTCTGAACAAATAACAAATAAAAATATAGAATCAGTAATCAAAACTCTCCCAACTCAGAAATCCCAGGACTAGATAATTATGCTGGGGAATTCTACCAAAAATTTAAAGAAGGTTTAATGCCAATCCTTTCAAACTCTTCCAAAATTTTGAAAATAAATGAAATATGAAATTCATGAGGCCAACATTTTCTTATTACAAAGCCCGTTAAGGACACTATAGGAAAAGAAAACTGGAGACCAACATTCTTGATTAACATGGATGCAAAGATCTCAACAAAGGAAAAAAAAAAAGCCATTCAAATCAGGAATGAAGAAGAGGCTATGATTACATGTATAGAAAAATCTCCCCAAATTATTAGAACTAATCTACAAATTTAGTAAAATTTCAGAATACAAAGTTAATATTCAAAAGTCTGTTGTTTGCATGCAATAACAATAGAATATGTGAAAAAATAGAGATCATCCTATTCATAACAGCATCAAAAATAATTAAATAAATAAACAAATGAAATCAGAAATGAAAGCAATGTAACATATACCATGGAAATATAAAGGATTATAAAAGACCATTGTGAACAATTCTATTACAACAAATTTGACAACCAAGATGAAACAGATAAACTCCTAAAACATAAACCTATCAAGACTGAATCATGAAGAAAGAGAAAATATGAACAGACTGATTACTAGTGAATAGGTTGAATCAATAATCAACCTCCTCCGGCCCACCAAAAAAATGTCCAACACCAGATGGCTTCATTGGGAAATTCTACCAAGCATTCAAAGAAGAATTAATATTTGAAAAAGGGTAAATTTTTATACTTCTCAAACTCTTCCAAAGAAATATAAGAAGAGGGAATACTTCCAAACTCCTTTCATAAGGCCAGTGTTACCCTGATATGAGAACCAGACAAAGATAACACACACACAATTATAGGCCAAATTCCCTGATAAATGAGGATGTAAAAATGGTCAACAAAATATTAAGCTGAATTGAACAATACATCAAAAAGATCATACACCATGATCAAGTAGGATCATGGATATAAGGATGGTTGAACATCTGCAAATCACTCAATGTGATATACCCCATTAACAATATGAATGATAAAAATCTTAAACATTCCTCCCAAAAAGTGCTGGAACTAATAAATAAATTCAGTAAAGTTGCAGAATATAAAATCAGAACACACACAAAAAAACCTGTTGCATTTCTATCCACCAATAGTAAACTTTGAGAAATAGAAGCTTTTAAAAATCTCATTTACAATGGCATCAAAAAGAATACCTAGGATACCTGGGAATAAATTTAACCAAGGAAGTAAAAGACATGCACTGAAAACTAGGATGTTGATGAAATAAACGGAAGAATACACAAACAAATGGAAAGATAGTCTGTGCTCATGTATTGGAATAATTAATATTGTAAACATGTCTATACAACCCAAAGCCAACTGTTGATTCAATCAAAATCCTAATGGCATTTTTTTCTCAGAACTAGAAAAAATAATTCTAAAATTGGTGTAGAACCACAAATGACCCCAAATAGCCACAGCAGTCTTAAGAAATAGCAAAGCTAAAGGTATCATACTTCCTTACTTTAAATTGTATTACAAAGTTACAGGAATCAAAACAGCATTGCATTGGCATAAAAATAGGTACACAGACCAATGAAACAGAATAAAGAGCTTAGCAATAAAACCAGACATATATGGTCTACTAATTTACTACAAAGGAACAAGAAATGTACAATGAGAAAAGGATATTCTCTTTAATAAATATTGTTAGGAAAACAGGACAGTCACATGCAAAAGAATGAAACTGGGCCACCATCTTACACATATCTTTAATGGATTAAAGGCTTGAATGTAAGACCTGAAACCATGAAACTCCTAGGAGGAAACATAAGCAGTACGCTCCTTGGCGTCAGTCTTGGCAGTGATGTTCTGCCTTCGACAGCAAAAGCAAGCAAGTGGGACTACACCAAACCGAAGAGCTTCTTCACGGCAATGGAAACCATGAGGAAAACAAAAAGGCATCCTATAAAATGGGAGAAAATATTTGTCAATCATGTATCTGATAAGGGGTTAATATCCAAAATGTATTAAGATCCCATACAACTTAATAACAAAACAACCAATAGTCCAATTAAAACATAGGTAGAGGGACTAACACTGTTTTTCCAAAGACATAGATGGCCAACAGAAACGTGTAAAGATGCTCAACCTTATTTATCATCTGGGAAATAAGAATCCAAACCACAATGATATATTTCCTCACACTTGTTAGAATAGTTGTTATCAAAGACAAAATATAGCAAGCATTGTTGGTAAGGCTGTGGAGAAAAGAGAAGCCTTTGCATTATTCTTGGGATGTAAACTGGTGCAGTATTCTATGTGGAGGGTTAACCAAAAATTAAAAATAGAACTACCATATAATTTAGCTGTCACACTTCTAGGTATGTGTCCTAAGAAAATGAAAACAGGATCTTGAAGAGATATTTACACTCCAAGTTCATTGCAGGATTATTTACAGTAGCCAAGACATAGAAACAACTTAATTGTTCATTGATGAATGAATAAAGAGAATGTATATATTATATTAATTTATTAGTATAATATATATGTTTAAATATACACACAATAAAATATGATTTAGCCGCAAAAAGAAGGATATCTTGTCATTTGAGACAACATGGATAGACCTTGAGAGCATTATGCTAAGTGAAATAAATAAGACAAATACTGCATGATCTCACCTATATGTAGATTCTATAAAATCTGAACTTATAGAAATAGAGAACATGGGGCTTCTGTGTGGCTAAATCAGTTGAACATCTAATTGTTGATTTTGGCTTGGATCATGATCCCAGGGCTGTGGGACTAGCCCACGTCAGGCTCCATGAAGAGCTTCATGAAGAAGATTGTCTCTTTCTTTCATTGTGCCCCTCTCTCCTGCTTGTGTGTTCTTTCTCTCCTCTCTCTCTCTCTCTCTCTCTCTCTCTCCTCTCTCTTTCTCTCTCTCTTTTTCTCTGTCTCCCTAAAATAAAAAAGTAAAGAAAAGAAATAGAAAATATAATGGTGGCAACTAGGGGGCTGGGACTGGGGAAAATTGGGAGATGTTTGTAAAAGGTTATAAATTTTCAGTTACAAGATGAATATCTTGTAATATTCTGTGGGGATCTAATGGTGATTTCAACTAATAGGACTGTATTATATAATTGAAAGTAGTTAAGAGAGTAGATATTACATGTATTCACTATAAACAAGGGATGGTAATTATCTGACATGAAGGTTTGTTAGCTAACTATATGTTAATAATCCTGTTGTAATATACACCAGATCAACACATAGCACACCTTTAACTTACACAATGTCATGTCAATTACATATCAATAAAGTTGGAAAAATACATCTGACATTCATAATAGAACCCAGAGATCACAAAATGAAACATTAACAATGTTCAGGATACAATTCAAAATTTTACAACATGTAAGCAACAAACATGAGGGGAATCTGGTTAATTATCATGTGAAAAGACACAGCAACAGGAGAAGACTGGATCCCCCTGTCTGTCTGTTAGGAAACCTGCTGGTGGCAGCATTAGGGTTTCGTTTTTGTTGGAGACACTTGTGTCTGTTTCTCTGTGCATCTGTTTCTGGTGTGGTACTTCTGAGGGTTCCACTGGTGGCAGTGGTGTGACCCCATTGTGTGTATATTTCTCTCTGTGTGTTTGTTTGTGTAAGTCCTCCATGGGAGGGAGGCAAGGTGTGAGTCCTCACCAGGACAGAGGTGGAATGTAAGTCCTCATCGGGAGGGAGGCAAAGTATAATTTCTCACTGGGACGAAGGTGAAGTAGTGTAATTATCTGTTTGCTGTGCATCTGTTTGTCTAAGTATAATTTTTGTTGGGACTCTGACTGTTGAGGACATGGGACAGTCTACTTCAAAACCTCTAAGACCTAGTTCTGATTCACTTCAAGGAAGTTGGGATTCGAACTCACAATCTATCAGTAGATGTCAGGAAAGGGAAGATCTTTCTTTGCAGGAACAAATGGCCAACCTTCAACGTTGGATGGCCAGAAGATGGGACCTTCGACCGCACCACCTGGGTTAAAATGTTTTCTTCCTTCTAGGATCCTAGCAGCAAAAATTACCACTGCCCAAGAAACCAAAAGTATTAGAGCCTTCTGCATCAATGGGCTCTCCTGATGGTTCCCATGCCTCCCGTCTTTACCCCGAGGTGCCACCCCTTGAGTACATGTTAAATAACTTCTCTGGTTTCAGGAAAAGCCATCCTGACAGGGAAAACACTGCCAGCTGGAATGGCTGACATTCTCTGGGATTGACAAGCCCCAGAGGGCTCCTTTAATCTTAACCTTGCTTTTTCTGGCTTCCCCTCCCACTCTTTGTTTCTGCACCTACTTAGGTGTGATATGCCTCATTGTCTCCTCCCAACCTCAGGGGCTAAGAGCAAAAGGCACTCCCAAGGACATCTAGGTTTTGGGAGCCGGGGAGACACTCTGGTCTTTCCTGTCACCCTGAAAATGGCGCCAATTAATCTGTGAGAGTCACCTGTTAGAACCTCCGAAGGTAAACTAGTTTAATTTTGAATGCACATGTGCTTTTGTGTGCTTTTGTCTGGGGTATTAAATGGAAGCTCGGACACTCGAGCTTCCCAGCACAGGGCCACACCAAGACGTCAGTCAGCCCTTTAGTAAATCTGTAAACACCTGTTTTGTGGCCACTTCTGTACTTGTTTGACCAGTTGTTATTGTCATTGTTTTTGGTCTTGTCTGTGGAAATTCTATGGGAGGGAATGTAATAACCTCTGGTGTGTATGTGAGTGTGAATGGGCGGCTTGGTCTGGCTTGCCTGCTGAGTTCCAGTCTGTGGTTCCATGGGTGGGCATCCTTAAGATCCCCAAAAGCCTACAGGACCGTGCAGAGAAGGAGACCTTATTGGTCTGACTGAGATAAAATCATAGTGAAGGGGACACTGACCCTCTGTGTTCCTTTGCCTTGTAGAAGTGAGGGCTTCTCCCTCATTCATTTCCCAGGTTAACAGCTATAATTGGAGAAAAGTTTAAAACTGGAAACTTTCTTCTGCCCCCCTTGGGAGCCTGTTCTCTTGCTCTCCCTTCCCCCATTCTTTCTTCAGTACCATCTGGGTGGGGAGGAGCCAATTTGCATAAATTGCCAGAGGAAATCCACCCTAGGTGATAAGAAACAAAAGACCACAGAAGTCAGATTTTTATATCAAATTTCCATGTCAAAATTAACTACAGGAAACAAAGGGTCTCACATGGGCTCATTCAGTGTTTGAATTAATCTATGACTGTTGGTTTGCTACAGTTCAAATAAGTTCCTGTTATTGGTATAGGATGAGGTCTGTAGATGCCTGTGCTTTTGTGTTGTGGCAAAACAACTGGAGATATTTAAAACTGTTAGAAAGCTGCTTTGTACCTAATTGGTTCATAAAATTACCATCTAAGTTCTGGTATAAACATCTTTCAGTTTGATACTAAATCTTCAATGGGAGACTAAGGCTTCTAAGAGTTAAAATTCTGCTAAGTACTTCAGACTGATGGGAAAAATAAGAAAAGCAACCCTATATGCAGGAAATTGGGGATACGTAAGGAAAATATAAGAAATAAAAGTACATTTTTGTTGAGGGTAAAAGAAAGTAATTTTGTCCTAGATGAGACTAGTTGGTTGGAGAGAAATGGATTTGGGAAAAAGTTTAAAGGCAAAGGAAAGTTGCAGAAGGTTCCTGTAAGGAGATCATTGAAAGAAATTTTATGTGTGAGGTTAAGATGAATGGAGTATTAAAGGTATATTGGTATAAGATTAAAATTCTGCTTTTCTTTCTTTCAAAAGACAAATTTTTCTGGACCTTTGCTCTTGTTAAGATTATGTAAATGAAGGGTTTCTCTTTTGTTAAGAAGACAAAAGCTTTAGGTCTTATCTTTATCAGGTCTTTGCTTGCTTAGTTAAAACTTCTCTGAGGTTAAAAAAAATTAGGTTTGGCTAAAGGATCCCAAAAACAAATAAGATCTTTTATTTCCACTTTGGTTCAGTAAATAGAGTTTTCAGATTTGTAACAATTTGTAATTCTATTTAGGATGTGCTTTGTAACTTCCTAAGGTTTTAACAAATTTCCCAGTATTCAAATGGTAGAGAAGTCTTTTGACCAATTTGGCCCTTTCATTTGGGATGCCAAGTTACCTAAAAAAGCACTGTTGTACAATGGTACACCTTAGGTTATATTGCATGGGTAAATGCTGCAACTGCTCAAATATATATGCAGTTCCTAAAGTCTTAATGTTTTGGTATAAGAAACACCTTTAGTAATCAAAATGTTAAGTGTCACTAAATTTCTCTGTTAAAGTGCATCAAATGAACTCTTGTCAGATCTTTCCAGATTAAGAAACTTTCTCTTAAGATATCTGTGAGGACAAAAATATCATAAAGTATTTGTTTGTAATCTTTATTTATCTTTTCTCTCTACTTAAACGGTCTGGAATTCAAAAACTCAGTGAGTATTCTTTCTCTCATGGCCATTACAATTGCTTGTTCAGTAGGAATCTGTTCAGTTTCTAGTAGGACACTATTGGAAATACTGGCTATTTTACCAAGGCTTTGACTGGAATGTCCTGTTTGAGAATCATGCATAGACTCAAATATGATCTAACAGCTTTAAGGAACTAAGGTTGACTTTATGGAACATGGAGCCATAAAGCCTCGTGGCTGGATACCTTGCTCACAGAGTTCCCAGCAGCCTCCCCAGGTGAGTAAAGAAGGTCACTTCCTGGCAGGTGCAGGAACCTCAGCATATGATGGGAACCTCAGGAAGAGGAATTGGCCCAATTTGACAGGTATTGCAGGCCTGTCTGATGGAAAGTGCTTGGCTTGGCTTCTGGCCCAGAGTAGCTACTAAAAGTTCAACCTGGAGATTCCTTATAAAAGGACCCAGCAAAGCAAGCCTTATAAAATCCTCATGAAAAATCTTCATTCTTGCTGAGCTTATGTAAATAATTAGGCCAGGGTTGTTAAGACTGGACTTGTTCCACCAATGCATTAGTCTTGATTTGGCTATCTCTGATAATGGAGATTTTTTTTTAGAGAGAAAAACTGTTTCAGCAATGCACTACTGTAAATGTAATTCTAGTTCTGAGTGTCTTTAAATATTTGTTGATAGAATTCAGGCTTGTTAGTCTGTGAAAATGATATTTAAAAATGGGGGTCACACCTTTTCAAAAGACTTAGAGGTAGACTTCACAGATATATAGCTAAACAAAAAATTCAGCCTCTATTAAAGTTTCAGGTATCACTCTGGAGTTAAGTAGGCAAACTCTGAAGAACCCTCAGCCTGGTGAGGTGATCCAGATCCAGTCGATCAGCTTGAACTGATCCTCAAAAAGACTTTGGCTCCAGGGATCTCCAGCCCTGCTCCAGCCACACCCCGGAAGCTGGCTGGTCTAGCACAGCAGAAGCCTTGGGAATCACCAGTCCAATAAGATAAACTGTCCTGTCTCGTTGCCATTGGACTGACAAATGTCACCCCAGAAAGCTGGGGAAACAGCAAAAGTCCCTGATAGGATGTTCTGCTGGTATTAATTGCCTCTAATATGGGCATGGGATTTCAACGTGGCAAAAGGTAAGGGGAGCCTAGGCCCCTACTGCCAGACTCTAATGG
Source organism: Suricata suricatta (assembly GCF_006229205.1). Lineage (NCBI taxonomy): Eukaryota > Metazoa > Chordata > Mammalia > Carnivora > Herpestidae > Suricata > Suricata suricatta. Next base: position 107,252,275 of record NC_043702.1, read on the forward strand.
AGGGTTCTCAAGTGGCTGCTAGATGGCCCACCAATTTGGCTAAGGTTAGTAATGTAGAAAGAACCATGAAGGCGTATTGCACTTATACGCCCAAGGATCCTGAAAACAAATTGGCTGTCATTCTTACTTTTGTAAACCAGGCAGCGCCAGATATTAGAAACCCTAAAAGAGACCCTTACCAAATTAACCATAGAGACTGGTGAAAATTGGGTAGTTCTCCTTCCCTATGCCCTTTACAGAGTAAGAAATTCCCTTTACACCAAGGAGGGCTATGCCAGGCTTTAGGGGAACAATGGTAACATAGTTGACCCAGCATTGGGTCAGTTACAAGACAGAGGGGGAAATGTAAGGACACAGGTCTGAATTCGACTTCTCAGAATCATTAGACAATAGAAGGGCACACGTTGCCCAAGGAAGAAGGGACCACCCTTGTAACACCCAATCAGGAAAGGCCAGCTAACATCTTTAACATTTCTAAGGGAAAAACAAAACAAAACATTTCTAAGCGTGGGCCTAAAGATGAAGGCTATAAGATAATCACCTATTCCTTAAGTCTAGTCACGCCCTACGTGAGGGTCCTGGGCCCACTCTGTGATTGGTCAATACTCTAAATGTTGTGATTGGTTCCCACCAAAAGTATCAATGAATGATTAAACCTCATGTCAATGGTATCCTATAGTAATGATTGGACCCCTGTACCTGTGTCACAATTTCCTGTAACTCCCCCTTCCCCAAACTCATAAAAGCCCTGCCCCACCATGTTCAGGGCTCTCAGCATGAATCCACTGCACCGGTAAAGTCTGTGAGCCCGAGCTTAGGCTCGGCCAGCCTAAGCCCATAAAAAAAACGCCCTTTGCTTTTGCAAATAAATAAATAAATAAATAAATAAAAATAAATAAATAAAAACAAGTTTTAAATTTTGGAAAAAACTAGTTGAAAAATAACTTTGAGGTTAAGTCAGAGCTAAAAGTTAATTTTAAAAATAAAAATGCTGAAAAGAATTCAAGAGAAAATAAATTCAAGAGACACTCTAATTTTTTTAATTATGTTTTATCTCCTACTGGGCTGAGAGTCCTCCTTAACTATTGAAATTATTTGTGTATATTTTTAATATTTATTTTGAGAAAGAGAGCGAGAGAGTTGTAAGCAGCAGAGTGACAGAAAGAGAGAGAGAGAGAGAGAGTGAGGGAAAGAGAGAGAGAGAGAGATTGAGAATCTTGAAATGAGGCTTGGTCTCATGAACAATGAGATCATGACCTTAGCTGAAATCAAGAGTTGGAGGCTTAACTAACTGAGCCCTGCAGACACTTCTATGTATTTTTTAAAATCTAGATTGTGTTTTCCTAAAGAGTGAGTCCCTATGATTAAAGGGTCGTATTTTCTGTCTCTCTTTTCCCCTAGCTGGTGAATCCCAGTGTTGAATTCCTAGGACACATTAAGTAAAACCTTAGCAGAATGACAGACATCTGTGTCCCATAACTGTAGCCCAGTTTCCCTCACACCAAGGACTCCCTTTTGGCTTCCTTGGAGTGTGATTTTTCTTGGTAAATCTGTCACCTGCTTTCTGTCCTACAACAGTGAGGATACTAGAAAGCTGGGTGAAATTATGGCATGTAAAGGACTGTGATAATGCATGTGTGGGATTGATTAGTTAAACACTGTGTAATATCTGTTTGTAAAAGGCACAACATGCATTTTGCTATCTCAGAGGTTACATGGATTTCAAAATGGAAGAGAAGGCAGAGTTGGTAAGTGGGGCTGTTGTCTGTTATGTGAGGGAAAGAACACCAGGGTCACTGTGCTCCTGGCTTTGTTCCCTAAACCTCTGATTTTGTGGTCTGGGAAATATCCATGGTCTGGATGGTCTCAGTGATTCTGTACTTCAGAGCAAGGTGAAACTTTCTGGACAGTTTCTCTGGAGTAAGGAGGGATCAAATAGATCATAGTAGCAATAATTGTTGTAGTAGGAATTTGTCATGTGGGGTTGCTTAGCATCTAGATACCCTTCTCCCACCATGGAAGATGGAGTAGCTAGGTGACTCCATCCCTTTTTCCCAGGAAGACCAAGGCTTAGATGGTTGTAATCTTGAGGGAGAGATCAGAGCCCAGGGCAGGGAGAGATAATAATCAGCAGGGTCATGAGGAGAGCAGAGTATGGCAATGAGAGTCTGGATGGGGGTGGTGAGGTTGGGAGTGTCATTGTCAGCTGACTAGTCTCCAGACTGTGATATCACCTGGATTCGTGACTGGACCTGTCTACACCTGTGCCTGCATTGTTTGCTAGGTCTACTTCCCCAGCCTTCCTACTCATCTTTAAAATATGCAATCTTACACTGATCACTACTTTTCTAGATTAGCCAGCCTGAGTTCTGTTGTCTATGGCTAGATTTCCTGGGATTGACAAGTAGTCTGGAGTTTATAAAATTATTTCACATTCTAATATTCTATTTTGAGCTTTAATTTTTTTAATCTTTACTTAGTTTTGAGTCAGAGAGAGATAGAGTATGAGTGGGGTAGGGACAGAGAGAGAGGGAGACACAGAATCTGAAGCAAGTTTCAGGCTCTGAACTGTCAGTACAGAGTCTGACACTGGGTTTGAACTTACAGATAGTGAGATCATGACCTGAGCCAAGGTCAGACACTTAACCAACTGGGCCACCCATTTACCCATATTTTTGAGCTTTAGGATGCTAAATAGTAGGTATTTCTCCAACTCATATGGGTGATTCATCAAGTTTATTCAGATAGTAGGTGCCAGATATAGATGCAAAATTAAGCCTTAAGGATTGAAGAGGTAGAGAGAAAAATACGTGAATTAAAAGATATAGTTATAGCAAAAGAGGAAGCTAAAAAAAAAAAAGAGAGAGAAATTGATCCAGGAGCATGAAAGGAGAATTCGAGACCTGAGTGATACAATCAAATGGAACAATATCTCTATCATAGGAATTCCGAAAGAGGAAGACAGAGAGAAAGTTCCTAAAGGGATACTAGACCAAATTATAACTGAGAATTTCTCAAATCTGGGGAAAGGAATAGATATTTATATCCAAGAAGCACAAAGAACACTCTTAAGACATAATTTGAATTGACATTTGGCACGACATATCATAGTGAACTGGCAAAATATAAAGATAAAGAGAGAATTCTGAAAGCAACTAGGGAGAAAAGGGCCCTCACGTACAAAGAGAAACCTATCAGACTGGTTACAGACCTATCTAATGAAACTTGGCAGACCAGGAAGGAATGGCAGGAAATCATCAATGTGATGAACAGAAAAAATATGCAGCCAAGAATCCTTTATCCAGCAAGCCTGTTATTCAAAATAGAAGGAGAGATAAAGGTGTTCCCAAATAAACAAAAAGTTGAGAGAATTCATGACCACCAAACCAGCCCTACAAGAGATCCTAAGAGGGCCTCTATGAGGGAAATGTTGCAAAGAATACAAAGTTCCAGAGACACCACTATAACCATGAATTCTAGGGAGAACACAATGATTCCAACCAACATTTTTCAATAATAACACTGAATGTCAATGGACTGAATGCTCCAACCAAATGACACGGTACAAATGGATAAAAAAAAAAAACAATATCCACCTATTTGTTGTCTACTAGAGACTCATTTTTGACCCGAAGACACCTTCAGGTTGAAAGTAAAGGGATGGAGAATATCTATCATGTGACTGGAAGCCAAAAGAAAGCTGAGTAGCCATCCTTATATCAGACAAACTGGACTTTAAAGTAAAGGCAGTGACTAGAGATGAAGAAGGACATTATGTAATAATCACAGGATCACTCCATCAGGGAGAGCTAACAATTATAAGTATCTATGTGCCAAATTCTGGAGCGACCAAATACATAAAAACAATTAATCATAGACAGACACAATCTTATTGATAAGAATGTGCTAATTGCAGAGGACTTTAATACTCCACTGACAGCAATGGATAGATCACCCAGACAGAAAATGACTTAAGAAGCAATGGACCTGAACGACACATTGGAACAGATGGAATAGATAGATATATTTAGAACTCTGCATCCTGAAGTTAGGACATTCACTTTCTTCTCGAGTGCAAATGGCACATTCTCCAAGATAGTCACATACTGGGGCATAAAGCAGACCTCCATAAGTATAAACGAGTAGATATCATACCATGCACACTTTCAGATCACAATGCTATGAAACTTGAAATAAACCCTGGAAAAAGACTGGAAAAACTCCAAAACTGGGGAGGTTAAAAACCACTCTACTAAAAAAAGATTGGGCCAATCAGACAATTAGAGAAGAAATTAAAAAATATACAGAAACCAATGGAAATGAAAATACAACAATCCAAACTCTCTGCAACGCAGCAAAGGCAGGCCTAAGAGGAAAGTAAATTGCAATCCAGGCTTATTTCTACAAATTAGAAAAAGTGCAAATTCAAAATCTAACAGACCACCTACTGGAACTAGAAGGGGAGCAGCAAGAGCACCCCAAACCCAGAGGAAGAAAAGAAATAATAAAGATCAGGGCAGAAATAAACAATATAGAATCCAAAAAAAAAAAAAACCAGTTTAACAGATCAATGAAACCAAGAGTTGGTTCTTTGAAAAAATAAACAAAATTGATAAACCTCTAGCCAGGCTCCACAGAAAGAAAAGAGAGAGCACCCAGATAGACATAATCATGAATAAAAAAGGATCTATTACAAACAATCCCTTAGAAATACAAGCAATCATCAGAGATTACTATGAAAAATTATACGCCTACAAACTGGACAAACTGGAAGAAATGGACAAATTCCTAAAGGCACATGCACTGCCGAAATTCAAACGGGAAGAGATAGAAAGCATGAATAGACTGATAACCAGTGAAGAAATCGAATCCGTTATCAAAAATCTCCCAACGAATAAGAGCCCAGGGCCAGATGGCTTCCCAGGGGAATTCTACCAGACATTTAAAGCAGAGCTCATACCCACTCTTCTCAGTCTCTTCCAAAAAAATAGAAATAGAAGGAAAATTTCCAAACTCATTCTACGAAGCCAGCATCACCTTGATACCCAAACCAGACAGAGACCCAGCCAAAAAAGAGGACTACAGACCAATATCCTTAATGAATACAGATACAAAAATACTCAAAAAGATACTGGCAAATCGAATTCAATAGCATATAAAAACATTATCCATAATGATCAAGTGGGATTCATTCCTGGATTATTGGGCTGGTTCAGTATTCGTAAATCCACCAATGTGATACAACAAATTACCAAAAAGAAGGATAAAAATGATATGATCCTGTTGATAGATGCAAAAAAAGCATTTGACCAAATATAGCACCATTTCTTAATAAAAGCCCTTGAGAAAGTCAGAATAGAAGGAACTTACCTAAACAGTATAAAAGCAGTTTATGAAAAGCCCACAGCTAATATCATCCTCAATGGGGAAAAGCTGAGAGCTTTCCCCCTGAGATCAGGAACACGACAGGGGTGTCCACTCTCACCACTGCTGTTTAACATAGTCCTGGAAGTCCTAGCATCAGCAATCAGAAAACAAAAGGAAATAAAAGACATCAGAATCAGCAAAGAAGAAGTCAGACTGTCACTTTTTGCAGATGTCATGATACTTTACATGGAAAATCCAGCAGACTCCACCCAAAACCTTCTAGAACTGGTCAATGAATTCAGTAAAGTTGCAGGGTACAAAATCAATGTACAGAAATCAGTTGTATTCCTCTACACCAAAAATGAAGCAGCCGAAAGAGAAATTAAGAAACTGATCCCATTCACGATTGCATGAAAAACCATCAAACACCTAGGAGTAAACCTAACCAAGGATGGAAAAGACGTATATAAAGAAAACTATAGAAAACTTATGATAGTGATAGAAGAAGACACCAAGAAATGGAAAAACATTCCTGGTTCATGGAACAGAATAATAAACATTGTGAAAATGTCATTACTACCCAAAGCAATCTACACGTTCAATGCAATCCCCATCAAAATTGCACCAACATTCTTCTCAAAGCTAGAACAAACTATCCTCAAGTTCGTATGGAACCACAAAAGACCCCAAATAGCCAAAGTAATATTGAAGAAGAAAACCAAAACGGGAGACATCACAATCCCAGACTTTAGCCTCTACTACAAATCTGTCATCATCAAGACAGTATGGTATTGGCACAAAAACAAACACATAGACCAATGGAATAGAATAGAGAACCCAGAAGTGGGCTCACAAATGTACGGCCAATTAATTTTTGACAAAGCAGGAAAGAGTATCCGATGGAAAAAAGACTGCCTCTTTAGCAGGTGGTGCTGGGAGAACTGGACAGCAACATGCAGAAGAATGAAACTAAACCACTTTCTTACACCATACACAAAAGTAAACTCAAAATGGCTGAAAGTCCTGAATGTGAGACAGGAAACCATCAAAACCCTCGAGGAGTATATAGGAAACAGCCTGCTTAACCTCAACCGCAGCAAATCCTACTTGACACATCCCCAAAGGCAAGGGAAATGAATGCAATAATGAACTCTTGGGACCTCATCAAGATAAAAAGCTTCTGAACTGCAAAGGAAACAGTCAAGAAAACTAACAGGCAACCGACAGAATGGGAAAAGACAGTTGCAAATGACATATCAGATAAAGGGCTAGTATTCAAAATGTACAAGGAACTCACCAAACTCCACACCCAAAAAACAAATAACCCAGTGAAGAAAAGGGCAGAAGACATAAACATACACTTCTCCAAAGAGGACATCCAGATGGCCAATAGGCACATGAAATGATGCTCAACATCACTTATCATCAGGGAAACACAAATGAAAACCACACAGAAATACCACCTCATGCCATTCAGAGTGGCTAAAATGAACAATCAAGAGTCTATAGATGCTAGCGAGGGTGTGGAGAGACGGGCACCCTCCTACACTGTTGGTGGCAATGTAAACTGTTGCAGCTGTTGTGGAAAACAGTGTAGGGTTCCTCAAAAAACTATCCATAGAACTCCCTTATGACCCAGCAATAGCCCTGCTAGGGATTTACCCAAGGGATACAGAAGTGCTGATGCATAGGAGCACATGTACCCCAATGTTCATAGCAGCAATGTCAACAATAGCTAAAACATGGAAAAAGCCTAACTGTCCCTCATCTGATGAGTGGATTAAGAAGAAGTGGTATATTTTTACAATGGATTACTACATGACAATGAGAAAGAATGAAATATGGCCATTTGTAGGAAAGTGGATAGACCTCAAGGGTGTCATGCTAAGCAAAATAAGTCAGGCAGATAAGGACAGATACCATATGTTTGCACTCATAGGTCTAACAGGAGAACAGGTGAAACCTAAGGGAGGACCAGCGGGGCGGGAAGAGGGAAAGAGAGTTGGGGAGAGAGAAGGACGCAAAACTTGAGAGTCTATTGAATACTGAAAATGACCTGAGGGTTGAAGGGGAAGGGGGAGGGGAGAAAGAAGTGGTGGTGAAGGAGGAGGGCACTTGTGAGGAAGAGCACTGGGTGTTATATGGAAACCAATTTGAAAATAAACTATTTTAAGAAAATGAATCATGGCTCACTCCCACTTCCTCAGTTCAATGTGAAAGAGGTTCTCTCTCAAGAGAATGAATCCAAGAACATAGGGCTCCATGTCACTAGCTCCAAATTTAGGATGATAACATCTTCCTCGGTGACGTAAACCACTAGAATTTTTCATCCACTCTAGTTCCATGTTACAGAAACTCTATTCCAAAGAAAAGCTATCAGAATATCTGAGAATCTCTTAATCTACCTAGCTCTCAACTTGAAAGTGAAAACTCTACCTTCAACAAAGATACCTGAGAATACAGGACATCAATGTATCTTGTCCCAGTCCCCTCAAAAGGTAGAGTTTCTTTGGAAGAAATGGAAAGTTGGGAAGATCAGAGGATTTGTGCAGGGGGACAGCGAGACAATAAGATCAAAGACATCAGTAGCTCTTCCCAAAGATGGTGACTTTACTTGAAATGGCGCATGGGGAAGTTCCAGTCTAAATGCAATATAAAGAAATATATTTTGGTAGAAGAGTCTGTAACAACCTAAATCATATTCAAGATTGAAGTTTTATAGCATGAAAGAGGAAAAGCCCTTCTAGGGTTAAGCCTCAAAGACTAAATTCATTAAAAATAAGACCCAAAGTCTAAACTCTCTAATGACTCCAACAAAGGGGTTCAAATTTAATTGTGTTGTACTGTAGAGCAATATATGTCCCAGATCATTGTCAAAAATAATGAGGCAATCATATAAGAATTAATGTAGACAAAAGCTATGTGTAAAACTACAGAGATAGTTTAACAAAAAGATCAGAAAAAGAGAAAGTAAAAGAAAGGCATACAAAATCTACTATCATAGCATAATTATTTTTAAATTTTTTTAATGTTTATTTTTAACAGACAGAAACAGAACATGAGAGGGGGAGGGGCAGAGAGAGGGAGAAGTAGACACAGAATCTGAAGCAGGCTCTAGGCTCTGAGCTGTCGGCACAGAACCCAATGCTGTGAGCTATGAACCATGAGATCAGAACCTGAGCTGAAGTCGGGTGCCACCCAGGCACCCCTATCATAGGGTAACTGCACATATGTCCAAGGCTAAAACCTCTAAAGATATACAGCAGAGACCACAGGCTGTGTGGGAAATAGACTTTGTTGAAATAGTCCAGTGAAAACACTAAGCAAATAAAAGCAAGTAACATGGATAATGGGGAGAAGAGATCAGCATTTGGACTTGCTACAATATATTATCTGAAATATCAAGCTTTCTACTAAAACCTGTGAGACATTGTAGGAAAGCAAAGTGTGACCCAACACAGGGAACTGAAAGAAGGCAACAGAAACTGTCTGTGAGAGGGCCCATATGTTGGACTTAGGAGAGAAAGATTCAAATAAGCTGCTAAATATATATTCAAAGAACCAAATAAAGCAATCAAATATGAATAAGGTATGATAATAATGTCTTATCACATACATAATACAAATAATGAATTAAAAAGTAAAAATTTGGGAGTTGAAAAGTATAACAATCTAAACAAAAAGGCACTAGAGGAGCTCAAGTAGGCATGATCTGGCATTAAGAAGAAAACAAAACAGGGACCTCTAGGTGGCTCAGTCAGTTGAGCAACCAACTGCGGCTCAGGTCATGATCTTGCAGTTTGCGAGTTCAGTCCAGCTTTGGGCTCTGTGCTGAGAGCTTGCTCAGAGCCTGGAGCTTGCTTCGGATTCTATGTCTCATTCTCTCTCTGCGCCGACCCCGTTTGTGCTCTCTCAATAATAAATAAACGTAAAAAAAATTTTTGAAGGAAGAAAAAAAATGAGCCAAGGGGGAGAGAGAGAGAGAGAGAGAGAGAGAGGAGACGAGAGAAAGAAGCAAACCAAGAAACAGACTCTTAGCTATAGAGAACAAACTGATGGTTACCAGAGAGGACGTTGGTGGGGGGAATGAGTGAAATAAGTGAAGTGAATTAAAGAGTGTGCTTGTGATGAGCCCTGGGTGTTGTATAGAAGTGTTAATCACTATATTGTATACTGGAAACTAATATTATGCTGTATACTAGCTAACCAACTAGAATTTGAATAAAAGCTTGATAGATAGATAGATATTTTAAAAAAGAAAAAAACTGGAGAGTGAAATGTGAAAGAATAAAACTGGACGGCTTTCTAACACCTTATAGAAAAATAAACTAAAACGCATTAAAGAACTAATTGTGAGACCTGAAACTATTAAAATCCTAAAATTGGGGTACGTAGGTGGCTCTGTCAGTTAAGCATCTGACCCTTGATTTTGGCTTAGGTCATGATCTCATGGAGCCCCACTTCGGGTTCTATGCTAACAGTGCAGAGCCTGGTTGGGATTCTCTCTCTCTCCCTCTCTCTCTTTGCCTCTCTCTCTGCTCCTGTGGCTCAAAATAAATAAATAAACTTTAAAAATCCTGGAAGAGAGCACAGATAGTGATTTCTCTGACATTGGCTGTAGCAACATTGTTCTAGGTATGTCTCCTGAGGCAAGGAAAACAAAAACAAAAATCAACTATTGGGACTATATCGAAGTAAAAAGCTTTTTCACAGTGAAGGAAACTGTCAATAAGATGACAAGACAACCTACTGTATGGAAAAAGATATTTGCAAATTATGTGTTTGGTAAGAGGTTAATATCCAAAATCTAAAAGTATGCAACTCAATACAAAAAAAAAAAAAAAAACCCAAATAATCTAATTCAAAATGGGCATAAGATCTGAATAGACATTTTTTTCCAAAAGACCTGCAGATGTCCAGCAGACACGTGAAAAGATGTTTAACATCACTAATTATCATAGAAACATGTTAAAACCCTAATGAGATATCACATTACACCTGTCAGAATGACTGAAGTTAAAAAAAAAAAAAGAAAGAAATAACAAGTGTTGGCAAGATTTTGTAGAAAAAAGAATCTTTGTATACTGCTATTGAGAATGTAAATTGGTATATCCACTGTGGAAAATGGTATGGAGAGTCTTCAATACATTAAATATAAAAATACTGTATGATCTAATAATTCCACTACTGGGTATTTACAAACCAACCAAGCAAACAAACAAAAACCACTAATTTGAAAAGATATATGCATCTCTATGCTTACTGCAGCATTATCTACAATAACCAAAAGAAGAAAGCAAACTAAATGTCCATCAACAGACAAACAGATAAGAAAGATGTGGTACACATATACACACACCACCCACCACACACAGGAAAATTATACTACTATAAAAAATGGTGAACTTTTGTCATTTGGGACATCATGGATGGACCTAGAGATTACTATGCTGTGTGAAATAAGTCAGACAGAGAATGACAAATACCAAAGATTTCATTTACTGTGGGATCTTAAATAATGAAATCAGATCTATAAATACAGAGAAAAAAACTCATGGTTTCCAGAAGGGAAGGGGGTGGGGTAATGGAAAATGGGTGAAGGGGAGTGGAGGATACAGATTTCTAGTTATGGAATGAATAAATCATGGGGATAAAAGGCACAGCATAGGCAACATAATCAGTTATACTGTAATAGTGTTGTATGGTGACAGAAGATAGCTACACTTGTGGTGAGCATAGCATAATATATAGACTTGTCAAATCACTATGTTCTATTGCTAAAACTAATGTAATACTCTGTATCAGGAATACTCAAATTATTTTTTTGAGAATCAGTAACTTGAACATCTATCAATAGGTAGATTATGCAACTGAAATAATAGGGAGTGGAAAAAAGAAAAATGAACAGACCCTGAAAGAAATGTGGATGTGATTAGTACACTAATATAACGGAAGTACCAGGAAAATTGAAGTGATGGGAAAATAAAAAATTCAAAGAAATAATGGTTGGAAAATTCAACTAATTAAAAGTAGGATAAGTGAAGAAAATGACACCCAAAGACATCATAGTAAAAATATTGAAACACAGAAGAAAAGAGAAAATCTTGAGAGTAGTAACAGAACATTTAATTGTTATGCACAAGAGAAACCTAATAGTATTACAGTTGACTTTTCATCAGAAAAAATGGAAGACAGAAGGCAGTGGGATGACACATTTAGAGTGCTGGGGAAAACCTGACAACCAAGAATCTTATATCCATTAACATTATAAAAAACAAAGGCAAAATAAATGCATTCCCAAATAAACAAAAAGTGAACTGTCTTTGCTAGCAGATATGTCTTACAGAAACAATATTGTTCAGAATAGAAACAAGTAGCCCACAGTAATTTTAACTCAAAAACAAAGAAAGAACACCAGCAATGGTAATTGTTAAAAAAAAAAAAAAAGCATAATTGGACATTTCCTTTCCTTTCTTCTCTCACTGACTTAAAAAGCAATGATTATTATATCTGCAAAGTATAGAAATGTCATATATTTGATAACCATGGTATTGATACAAATGATAATAACTCAAGGAGTAGAAAATTTGAACAAACTTAGGCATGGAAAGAAACTAATTAGCAATATATTTTTTTAAGTCCTAATAAAGGTAATTTCAGGCATAGATAGACTTACTAGTGATTTCCCCCAATTACTTAAAGAAAATTAATGCAATCATTTACAACATGTTCTAAATCACAAAAGAAGATGGAACATGTCTCACTTAATTCTAGGAAGCTAATATAATGCTAACATCAAAACCAGAGAAATGTGTCACAATAAAGGGAAACTACAGCTTATCTTACTACCCTTATGAATATAGACACAAATATTCTCAACATAATTCTAGCAAAGCAATTTCAGTAACATAAGAACCACTATCAAATGGGATTTACTCTAGGAATGCAAAGTTTGCTTACAATCTAAAATTCAATTAATGTAATACCCTGTGTCAATAAAATAAAGGACAAAAAGATTATTTCAATTATACAGAAAAATAAATTATGAACAAAAAAAAAATCAACAAATTAGGTATAGAAATGTACTTTCTCCACCTGACAAGAGGGATCTATGAAAATCCCAGAACCACCATCATATTTAGTGGTGAAAGACTGAATGCTTTTTATATTTAAAAAATTAAAAAATTGTATTTGTTTATTTTGAGAGAGAGAAAGTGTGTGTGAGGGAACTGCAGAGAGAGAAAGGGAAGAGAAAGAATCCCAAACGGGCTTCATGTTCCGCACAGAGCCACATGGGCCTTGATCTCATGACATGAGAGATCATGAACTGAGCCAAAATCAAGAATTGGACATATAACTGACTAAACCACCCAAGTGCTCTTGAATGACTTCAAGCCCTGCATAGGGCTCTCTGTTGTCAACACAGAGCCTACTTGACATTCTCTGTCTCCCTTTCTCTCTGCCCTTCCCTCACTTTCTCTCTCTGTCTCTCTCTCAAAAATAAACATTAAAAATTTTAATGTTTATTTGTAATGTTTTAATGTTTCTTCATTTTTGATGGAGGGGGAAAGACAGAGAGAGAGAGTCAGAGTGTGAGCAGAGAAGGGCAGAGAGAGAGAAATACAGAATCTGAAAGAATGCTTACAACTCAATCATAAGACAAATAACCAAATAATAGTAAACAAATAGATTTAACCAATATTTCTGTAAAGAAGAGAATAAGTGGCCAATAGGCATATGAAAAAGTGCTTACTATAATTAATTAGGGAAATGCAAATCAAAAACACAATGAAATATTACTTCATATGAATTAAAATGGCTAAAATGAAAAAGACATATGAGATCAAGTGCTGAAAAAGGTTGAAGAAATCTGAACCCTCATGTATTTCTGGTGCAATTGTAAATGGTGCAGCCATTGTCAAATGCTAAATATATATTTACTATATGTCCCAGCAATTTTACTCCTATGTACACACTCAAAAGAAATGAAAGCATATGTCCACACCAAATTTCTACAGAACATTCTTCATTCTTTGTAATAGCCAAAAATGAAAATATACTCAAATGTCCATGAACTCATGAGTGAGTGAATAAAATGGTGATATATCCACACAATTGTACATTATTTATCAATAAAAATGATAATGTATTGATACATACTACAAAATGGGTGGATTTTGAAAAACTTTTCTAAAAGGAAAGACACTAATCAGAGAAGACAACATCTTATATGATCCAATTTCTATGGAATGCCCAGAATAGTTAAATCTATAGCACTGTAGGTTAGTAATTGCCTAGAGCCGAGGAGTTTGGGGTCTAATGAAGAATAAATGCCAATGGGTATTATATTGTTTTTGGAGTAATGAAAATATTCTAAAATCAATTGTAATGATGGCTGTCCAACTGTGAATATAATAAAAAATCATTAAATAATTTATTTAATTGGGTTATTCATTTTTTGGGTGTTGAATTTTATAAGTTCTATATATATTTTGGATTCTAACCCTTTATCAGATACGACTTTTGCAAATACCTTCTCTCGTTCTGTAGGTGGTCTTTTAGTTTTGCTGATTGTTTCCTTTGCAGTGCTTTTTATTCTGTTAAAGTCCCAATAGTTTATTTTTGCTTTTGTTTACCTTGTCAGGAGACATACCTAGGAAGAAATTGCTAACAACAATGATAGAGAAATTACTGCCTGTGTCATTCTCTAGGATTTTACAGTTCCAGGTTTCACATTTAGGTACTTTATCCATTTTGATTTTATTTTTTGTGTATGGTGTAAGAAAGTGGTCTGGTTTCTTTCTTTTGCATGTTGCTCTCCAATTTTCCCAACATCATTTCTTAAAGAGACTTTTTCTCATTGGATATTCTTTTCTGCTTTGTAAATGACTAATTGACCATAAATCTGTGCATTCCTTTCTTGGTTTCCTATTCTGTTCCATTAATCTGTTTGTTTATCTTTGTGTCAGTATCCCACTGTTTTAATTACAACAGCTTTGTAATATAATTAGAAGTCCAGAATTGTGATGTCCCCAGCTTTGCTTTTCTTTGTCAAGGCTGCTTTGGCTAGTTGGGGCTTTTATGTTTCCATACAAATTTTAGGATTCTGTAAAAATGTTTTTGGTATATTGACAGAGATTGCATTAAATGTGTAGATCTTTTTGGGTAGTATAGGCATTTTAATAGTATTTGTTATTATCACACATAAAAATTGAATGCCTTTCAATTTTTTTGTGTCCTCTTCAATCTCTTTCATTAATGTTTTGTAGTTTTCAGCATAGGGATCTTTCACTTCTTTGCTCAGGTTTATTCCTAGTTATCTTATGTTTTTTGGTAAAATTGTTAATAAGGTTAATTCCTTAATTTCTCTTTCTGCTATTTCATTATCTGTGTTTAGAAATGCAACCATTTCTGGGGTGCCTGGATGGCTCAGTTGGTTGACCATTGGACTCTTGATTTTGGCCCAAGTCATGATACAAGGTCATGGGATTGAGTCCAATGTCAGACTGTGACCTCAGCATGGAGTTTGCTTAAGATTCTCTCTCTCTCTCTTTCTCTCTCTCATTCTCTTTCTCCTCTGCCACTTTCCCCCACTTGTGCACCCTCTCTCCAAAACAAAAAAAAAGTAATAATTAGAAAAAGAAATTGGACAGAATACACCCAGCTGCCCAAATAGACACACAAAAAGATGCTCAAAATCACTCATCATCAGAGAAATAAAAATCAAAACTAATGTGATATCACCTCACACCTTTCAGAATGGCTAAAATCAACAACCTGAGAACAGGTGTTGGCAAGATGTGGAGAAAGGGGAACCCTCTTGCATTGTTGGTGGGAATGCAAACGAATGCAGCCACTCTGAAAAATAGCATAAAACTTCCTCAAAAAGTTCAAAATAGAACTACCCTGTGATCCAGAAATTTCACTGCTATATATTTACTCCCAAAATACAAAAATACTAATTCAAAGGGATACATGCACCCTGATGTTTATAGTAACATTATCTACAATAGTCAAATTATGAAAATAAACCAAGTGCCCATCAACTGATGAATGGATCAAGAAGATGTGGTTTATATACAATGGAATACTACATGGCAATGAGAAAGAATTAAATCTGGCCATTTGTAGCAATGTGGATGGACCTCAAGTGAGTCATGCTAAGCAAAATAAATTAGGCGGATAAGGATAGATACCATATGTTTGCACACATAGGTCTAACAGGAGAAACTTCACAGAAGACCACAGGGAGAGGAAGGGGGCAAAAAGAGATAGGGGGAGGGAGGCAAATCATGAGAGACTCTTGAATACTGAAAACAAACTGAGGGCTGAAGGTGGATAGGAAAGGAGTGTGATGGTCATGGAGGAGGGCACTTGTGGGGAAGAGCACTGGGTTTTACATGAAAACCAACTTGACAATAAACTATAAAAAAAAGAAGTGACATATACATGTAATGAAATATTACCCAACCATAAAAAATAATGAAATCTTGCCATTTGTAATGACACCGATGGACCTAGAGACTATTATGCTAAATGAATTAAATAGGTCAATCAGAGAAAGACAAATACCATATGATTTCACTTATATCTGGAATTAAAAAACAAAACAAATGTGCATATGGAAAAAGAGAGAGAGGCAAACCAAGAAATGGATTCCTAACTATAGCAAATAAACTGATGGTTACCAGAGAGGAAGTGGTTAGGAGATGGGATAAACAGATGTTGGGTATTTAGGAATGCAGTTGTTGTGATAATCACCAGGTGTTGTATGTTATGTGTACACCTGAAACTAACATTACACTGTATGTTACCTGGAATTTAAATTAAAAATTTAAAAATATAGTACACCTAAATGATGAGTTGCATGTTATATGAACTATATCTTAATACAGCTATTTTTTAAAATTATCTGTAAGATGCCTGCCCATATATAACTTCTGAAAATGAAAGAGATAAAGTTTTCCTCTTGGCTGGAAGATAAGAGAAGAAAAATGTCAGCTGCGGTCTAAAATAGTTCCGCCTTAGGACAAGTCAAAAGTTTAGGGAACATGGAATTCCATATTGGTTTGGAGAATCAAAAGGAGTAGAATCTGTGACTAGCTTTCTTTCTGGGGCTCTGGGAAGCACTGTGACAACTTGCTGGCAACTTTTTCCAACCAGTAGCATTCCCTGTGACAATGCAGTATGTGATAGCATAGCTAGTTGCCAGGGTGTGCTAAGAAAATTGGCAGAGAGTACTTTAAAGTCTGAGGTGAACAGATATGTCAGTGATGTATCACAGACTTCTTACATTCTCTCGGTCTCACATGTCCCCCTGAAGTCTAGGCTGATTGCTCCCTGTCAGTTCCACTGTGATGTCACAGTAGTGAGCCACAGGATCCCACCTCTGAAGGCAGAGAACTCTACACTCCTGTCACTTCTGACCTCAGCAGGCTTAAGTCCAGTTAATGTAGTTGCCCATGAGAAAACTGACCAATTAGAAACTGAGCATGCATGGTAAGGGAGCTGTCAGGTAAGTTTTTTTCTTTCTTTTTCTTCTGGATTGTTCTGTGGTCCAGATTCCCTATTCAGCCTGTTCAAAGATATCTAAAGCCTGCCTACCTACTGTGTCTGTCGGTGCAAATGCTGCAAGTACAGGAATGCATCCCTTCCCTTCCCTTCACCTCTCTCTTTCAGTTTCTCCTGCTCTCATATGTGTGTAGCAAAATTGAAATCTTGCATTATTATTTAGTGTTTATATCATTAATAGTTTTCCATCCAGTTAAATATATTTTCAAAAACATGAGTTGTAATGCATGCATTCTATTTCATCAAATAGATAATTGTAAATGAATCAATCAATAACTTATTATGGGCTATTTTTGTTCTCATTAGTTTATTTCCTTATTATAAATTTCAAAAATTGGAAATATAGAGTCAAAGTATTTTTTAAATGCTTGGGTTTAAAATGTACCCCTTATATTTGTGACACTTAAATAAATTAAATTTAAAGATAATAAAATGTATACTTAGACTCTTGTTAAAAATACACCCTAAGTGGGGCGCCTGGGTGGCTCAGTCGGTTAAGCATCCGGCTTCGGCTCAGGTCAGATCTCACGGTTCGTGGGTTCGAGCCCCGCATCGGGCTCTGTGCTGACAGCTAGCTCAGAGCCTGGAGCCTGTTTCGGATTCTGTGTCTCCCTCTCTCTCTGACCCTCCCCTGCTCCAGCTGTCTCTCTCTGTCTCTCAAAAATAAAATAAAAAGCAATAAAAAAAATAAAAAAAAATACACCCTAAGAAAACTGACTGTTTAAGGAAAGCCAGTCTTTGGGTTATCAAAATTATACCACATGAAATCCTCCTGTACCTCCATGGTTTTCATATGAAAGCATGTGCTGGGCAGAATTATAAAAGGCATTTATCTAAGGACCCTTACAGTCCAAGCCCTCTGGCTGGTTATTTTTTCCTGATATGGTGATATTCCAAATAAAAAGATGTAATATGGGCAAAATACATTATTCTATTAAAAATAGAATGAAAATACTATTTTGACAATAAAAAGCCATAATTAAACTCATTGACATAGTTTTAATAAAAGCTGTATGTGTTTGGGGCGTCTGGGTGGCTTAGTCAGCAGAGCGTCTGACTTTCACTTAGGTCATGATCTCACAGTTTGTGGGTTTGAGCCCAGTGTTGGGCTCTGTGTTGACAGCTCAGAGCCTGGAGCCTGCTCTGGATTCTGTGTCTTCCTCACTCTCTGTCCCTCCCCCACTCATACTCTGTGTTTCTATCTCTCTTAAAATAAATAAACACTGAAAAAAAATCCCAAAAAAGCTGTATGTGTTTAAGATATACAACTTCAGGATTTGCTATACATAGAAAAATAATTACTGAAGTCAAGCTGATTAACATACAATCTCACATAATTATTTTTCTATATGTGGTTGAGAGCACCTGAAATCTTTTAGCAAACTTTCAGTATTCGATGGAGTAGTATTACCTATAGACATCATGCAGTACATTACATCATTAGACTTATTCCCTACATAATTTCAATTTACTATACTTTAACCATCACCCCTGATAACCACTGCTGCATTTTATGTTTCTATGTATTTAACTTTTTTATAGTTCAGGTGTGTGTGAAATCAGATTTTTTTTTTCTTTCTGTATCTTACTTATTTCATTTAGCAAAATGTCCTCCATTTTTATCCATATTGTTGCAAATGTCAGGACCTTTTTTAAATTATAAATAATATTTAATTATATATGTGATATATTAATAAAGTGTGTGATTAGATGATAGATTCAGATAATCTATCTAATAGAAAGATAGATCTCACAAAATGTTTTCCATTCATTTACCACAGACACTTACGTTATTTCCTTATCTTATTATTGTGAACAATGCTGATTTTGGAAGCTCAGATATCCTGTTGAAACACTGATTTTATTTCCTTTGGGTGCATACCCAGAATAGGAACTCTGGATCATATGGTAGTTCTGTTATTGGCTTCTTGAAGAATTCCCATACCGTTTTTCATAGTTGCTGCACCGATTTATATTCCCACAAGCAGTGTATAAGGATTCTTTTTTCTACAAATCCTTTCCAACACATATCTTTATCATTATTATTATTATTACTTGATACTAGCTACCCTAACAGGTATACAGTGATATCTCCTTGTGGTTTTGATTTGCATTTCCTTCATGATTACTGATGTTTAGCACTTTTTATATAGCTGTCAACCATTTTTATGTTTTCTTTTGAAAACTCCCTTTGCCCATTTTTAAATAAAATTGTTTTTATGTTATAAAGTTGTATGAGCTCTTTATGTATTTTGGATATTAACCCCTTATCATTCATAAATATGTAGTTTGTAAATATTTTCTCCCAATCCATGGTTTGCCTTATAAACAAATTTAGCAAAGGAGATAAAAAGTCTGTATGCTGAAAGATAAAACATTGGTCAAACAAATTGAAGAAGATGCAAATAAATAAAAAAGATTCCATGTTCATGGATTGGAAGAATTAATATAATTAAAATATTCATACTATGCAAAATGATATACAGATTCAATGCAATCCCTACCAAAGTTCCAATAGCATTATTCATACATATAGGGAAAAAAAAGTAATCCTGAATTCATATGGAACCACAAAAGGCCCCAAATAGATTAAACAATCTTCATCAAGAAGAACACATTTCCAAGGCACCTGGGTGGCTCAGTTGGTTAAGCATCCGACTTTGGCTCAGGTCATGATCTCATGGTTCATGGGTTCGAGTCCCGCCTCAGGCTCTGTGCTGACAGCTAGCTCAGAGCCTAGAGCCTGTCTTCAGATTCTGTGTCTCCCTCTCTCTCTGACCCTCCCCTGTTCATGCTGTCTCTCTCTCTCTCTAAAATAAATAAAAACAGTAAAAAAATAAAAAAAAAAAAAAGTAGAACACATTCCCTAGTTTCAAATTATGTTACAAAACAACAGTAATCAAAACAGTATGGTGCTGACATAAAAACAGATGCATATACCAATGAAACAATAAGAAGTCAAGAAATAAACCCAAGCATATATGGCCCACTAATTTTTTTAAGTTTGTTTCTTTTTATTTCATTTTTGTGAGTGAGGTAGAGAGCAAGCTGGGAAGGGGCAGGGAGAGAGAGGGAGACAGAATCTCAATGCAGGGCTCAAAATCACAAACTGAGAGATCATTACGGAGCCTAAATCAAGAGTCAGACACTCAATAAACTGAGCCACCCATACACCCTTGGCCAATTAATTTTTGACAAGGGCACCAAGAGAAGGAGAATTTCTTCACTATATGGTGTTGAGAACACTGGATATCCACATGTAAGATAATGAAACTGAAACATTATCCTACACCATAAAATAATTAAACCCAAGCTATATTAAAACTTAATCATAAAACCTGAAATCATAAAACTCCTAGAAAAAGACAAGGAAAAGATATTGGCTTTGGCAATGATTTCTGTGGATGACATGAAAATTTTAGACAATAAAAGTAAAAATAAACAAGTGAGACTCCATAAAACTAAAAATCTTCTCAGCAATAAGGGAAACCATTAGCAAAATGAAAAGGCAACTTATAAATTGGGCAAATATTTTCAATTACATAGTCTAATACAAAATTGCAACCAAATATGACTGATTACTATAGATGAGCCTGCAACTTTTGCCAAGAACAAATTCTTAAAATTTTTCCTCGGAAGAACTTTGACTTTCTTTTTTCTTGTGTAAGTCTCACTGCTTCTATTTACCACACATTAAAGTAACTGGAAGTCCTCATCTTTCTTTTTCTTTTCATTTCTTCATTTGATCAGTCCTTCATAATAAGCAATAAAGACAGCCTAGCAGGGGTGCCTGCGTGGCTCAGTTAATTGAGTGTCCAATTCTTGATTTCAGCTTAGCTCATGATCTCACAGTTAATGAGATTGAGCCCTACATCAGGCTCTGTGCTGACCTTGTGGAGCCTTCTTGGAATTCTCTCTCTCCCTCTCTCAGCCACTCCCCCGCTTGTGCTCTCTTTCTCTCCCAAAATAAATCAATAAACTTTAGAAAAAAAGAAAGCCGAGCTTAGGAAAAAAAAAGACTTAACATGAAACAGGCTTGCATCTGAATTTTGCTTCTACTACCCTTTAAAATAGTAACTTGGATAATTTCTTTAAACTTCTTTTTTATTTTATTTTTATGAGATGAAATTCAAATACCATTAAATTAAGTATTTAATTGAATAATTCAATGACATTTAACATACTCATAATCCTATGCAACTACCTGGTTCCAAAATATTTTTATCATCACATACCCTCCACCCATTAAATAGCTGCTCCTTCTCTTTCTCCCATCAATCCCTGGCAACCAACATCTTGTGTTCTATCTCTATGGATCTGTCTATTCTTGATATTTCACATTAATAGAATCATTCAATAGGTGACCTTTTACGTCTGACTTTTGTCACTTAGCATAATTTTTTTCAAGGTTCATTGTAACATGCATCAGTATTCATCATGGATTCATATTCTTTTTTATGTATATACATCAATCTGGTTTATCCATTCACATGTTAATGGACATTTGGTTTATTTCTACCTTTTGGCTATCATAAGTAGTACTACTATGAACATGTGTGTACATTATTTGTTTGAATACCTTTTATCAATTCATTTAGGTACATATCTATGCTGAACCATATGGTAATACTATATTTAACTTTTTGAGGAAAAACGTTTCCACGGTGGCTGAACTAATTTACATTTCTACCAGCAATGTATAAGGGTTTCCATTTTTCTTTATCCTCCACAATGCTTGTCATTTCCATTTTTTTATAGTCATCCTAGTGGGTGTGAAGTGGTACTTTACTGTGGTTACAATTTGTATTTCCCTAGTGATCTAGATGTTAGACATCTCTCTATATGCTTGATGGCTAGTTGTATATTTTCTTCAGGAAACTGTCTACTCAAGTTCTTTACCCATTTTCAATTGCATTATTTGCCTTTTTGTTGTTGAGTTGTAAGATTCCATTATATAGTGTGAATGTTAGACCCTTACTAGATACATTATTTTCAAATATTTTTACCCCACTCTGTTGGTTGTCTTTTTCCCTTTCTTAATAACAATCTATATGTACAAAATTTTAATTTTTATGAAGTCAAATTCATCTGCTTTTTCTTTTGGTGCTCATGTTTTTTTGTCATATTTGAAAATTAATAGCCATATCCCAGATTATGATATGTTCCTATGTTTTCTCCCAAGAGTTTTCTGGTAATAGCTCTTATAGTTAGGTTGTTGATCCGTTTTGACTTAAATATGGTATAAAATAGTTCAACTTCATTTTTTCTGCCAGTGAATATTCAGTTGTCCCACTGCAATTTGTTGAAAATACTGTTTTTTGTGTGTGTGTGTGCATTGAATGGTCTTGGCACTTTTATCAAAAACTTATTGGTTATAGGTGTACAGATTTGTTTCTAGATTCTCAATTCTGCTCGATTACATGTATATGACTATCCTTTTGCCATCCCTACACTGTTTTGATTACTATATCTTTGAAGTAAGTTTTTAAATTGGGAAGTGAGAGTCTCCAGTTTTCTCCTTTTTTTCTTGTTTTAGCTATTCAAGTTTCCTTGCAATTTCATATGAATCTGAGGATCAGCTTTTCCTTTTTTTGAAAAACAAGGTCGTTCAGATTTTGATAAGAGTTGAATAGAATTTGTAGATTCTTTGGGCATGATTGCGATTTAACAATAGTGTTTTTAAATTCATGAACATGCATTTTGTTCATTTACATCTTCTTTAATTTCTCTGAATATTATTTTGTAAATTTTAGTGTATGAGTCCTCCATCTCCTTGATTAAATTTAATCCTAGATATTTTACTCTTTTTAATGCCATTGCAAATGGAATTATTTCCTTTATCTCATTTGCGGATTGTTCATTGTTGTGTTGAAACATAATTGTTTTGAATATTTTCATCTTGCACCTTTGCAACTTTACCAAATTCTTTAGTAGCTCTAATATTTTGTGAATTATTTAGAATTATACATATATATATACAAGGTCATATTAATTCTGAATAGAGAAAATTTTACTTATTCCTTTTCAGTTTGAACCTATTTTGTTTATTTTTCTTTTCTAATTATTCTGGCTAAAACTCCTAGTGCAACATTGAATATCTGTGGCAAACGTAAATATCTATATGTTATTTCTGATCTAGGAGGAAAGTCTTAAGTCCTTACACCATTAAGCAGGATATTAGCTATGGACTCTTCATAAGTACTCTTAATCATATTGAGGGTGTTTTTTTTCTTCTTCTTTGTTTTCTGAAATGTTTTTTATCATTAGATGTTGCTGTTAAAGCATTTGTCAAATACTTTTTCTGTGTCAATTGAGATCATAATTTTCTTTTTTTTCACTTTATTAACATAATATATTACGTTGGTTGATTTTCTTACAGTTTATGTCCCTTATATTCCTGGGATAAATCTCACTTGTTCAAAGTATAAAATTCTTTTAATATGCTATTGGATTCAATTTGCTCATATTTTGTTGGTGATTTTTGCATCTATATTTATTAAAGGATATTAATCTGTAATTTTTGTTGTTTTATTTTTGGTTCTGTTTTTGTTTGTTTCTTACAGTGTCTGTCTGGCTTTGATATCAGAGTAATGCTGAACTCATAGAACAAATAAGAAGTGTTAGCTACTCTTTCAGTTTTCAGAAATGTTTGGAAAAGATTGGTTTTAATTTTTCTTTAAGTATTTCACAGAATTCACCCATTTAGACACCTAGTTGTGGACTTTTTGTGTTGTTGTTGGAGTGTTTTTATTACAAATGACAAGCTTATCAAGAAATTTTATTTCTTCTTGAATCAATTTTAGTAATTTGGTTATTAGTGGAAATTTTCCAATTTCCCCCAAGTCATGTAATTTGTTACTGACAATTGTTCATACTATTTTTTTTCATTTCTAAGTATTTTACAATCTCCCTTTTCTCTCTCTCTCTCTCTTTCCCTTTCTTTCTTTTTCTTTCTTTCTTTCTTTCTTTCTTTCTTTCTTTCTTTCTTTCTTTCTTTCTTTCTTTCTTTCTTTCTTTCTTTTTCCTTATTGGTAGATAAATTGAAGCTACCACCTATTCCCACTGGGAATATGACTTATTATATATATATAGAAAAATTGTTGGCAGTTAGATGCCTTGAATTAGATGTTTTCAATAAGTTAGATGTATAGAATTACAATTAACCCAGTGATTTCCCTCTTAAGTATATATTCTGAAAAAAATTGAAAACAAATGTCAAAGAAAAACCTGCACACAAAGGCCCATAGCAGCACTATTCAGAATACTCAGGGTTGGAAACAACCAAAATGTTTATCAAGTGATAAACCTATAAACAAAAATTAGTATATTCATACAATGAAGTATTATTTATCCATAAAAAGGAATGTAGTATTGCAGCATTCATAATTCTCCAGAGAATTAGATTGGATAGATAGATGATCATTTTAGCCACTCTGACTGGTGTGAGGTGGTATCTCAGTGTGGTTTTGATTTGTGTTTCCCTGATGATGAGTGATGTTGAGCATCGTTTTATGTGTCTGTAGGCCATTTGGATGTCTTCTTTGGAGA
>NC_043702.1:107276860-107292100 GCF_006229205.1 Suricata suricatta
GGGGGAACAGAGGAGGGAGAGAGAGTTGGGGAGAGAGAGGGATGCAGAACTTGAGAGACTATTGAAAGCTGAGAATGAACTGAGGGTTGGGGGGGAGGGGGGAGGGGGGAAGACAGGTGGTGGTGATGGTGGAGGGCACTTGAGGGGAAGAGCACTGGGTGTTGTATGGAAAACAATTTGACAATAAAATATTATGGAAGGAGAAAAAAAATAAAGTAAAATACAAAATGAAAAAAAAAAGATAGATAGATGAAAGCTAGCTAGCTAGCTAGCTAGCTAGCTAGATATTTTTTAAGAAAATTTACTCACACAATTACAGAAGCTGGAAAACTCAAAATCTGCAGGTAGGTTGGAAACTCAGGGTGAAGATGAAACAGTTATGGAAAAGGATGGTGATAATGATTTCACAACAATGTGGATGCCTTTAATGCCACACAGTTAATTGTTTGACTTGTGTCTGAAGACAGTCTGCTGTCAGATTCTCCTGTTTCTCAGGATAGGTCAGCCATTTCTGTAAGACCTTCAACAGGTTGGATGAGGCCCACCCATACTATAAGAGCAATCTACTAAGGCAAAATCTACTGATTTAAATGTTTACATCATTTAAATAGTGTCTTCTCAGAAACAAACATATGGATACTATAACCTATCCAAGTTGACACAAAATTTACCATCACAAGTATTGATATACACTATAACTTGGATAAATTTTAAAAACATTATGATAAATACAAGAAATACAAAATATGATAAATAAAAGAAACCAGATACAAAGGTCACATATTGTGTGATTCCATTTTTAAGAATGCCAAGATTAGGCAAATTCAAAAGATAGAAAACAGATTAACGTTCATCAGTAGAATAAGGACTGATGTCAATAGACACAGAGTTTCCTTTTAAGACAAAATATTCTATAAATAGGTAGCAGTAATGATTGCACAACATTGGAATGCACTAGATACCACTGAATTACACACTTTACAGTTTAAATTTCTCAAAAGTTTTAAAATATCTCAAAAAGAGATACCACTTCACAACCATTAGAATTACTGTTATAAAGTAACAAACAAACAAAAAAACAGGAAATAAAACATGTTGGTAAGGATGTGGAACCTCTGTGCATTGTTAGTCAGAAATTAAATGGTGTAGCCATTGTGAAAAATGGTAGGTAATTCCTCAAAATATTAAACCTAGAATTACCATATCATCCAGCAATTCCAATTTTGCATATATAAAAGCGAGAACTCAAACAGGTATTTGTACACCTATTTTCATAGAAGTATTATTTATAACAGCAAAAAAAGGAGGGAACACAAGTGTCCATTGATGGCAGAATGGATAAAAAAATTATTATATATATATATATTTCATCATATACATATTCATGGAGACATAAGTAAAATGGTGGTTGCCAAGGGTTAGAGCAAGGGAGAAATGAAGAGTAATAGGTGTTTTATGGTATAGAGCTTGACTACCTTAGGTATCTAATATAAGTGAAATGATACAATATTCCTTATGACTGACTTATTTTACTGAGCATAATGCTGTCAGGGTTCACCCATGATGATGGCTGTTCAATAATGTGAATGCATTTGATGCCACAAAACTATACACTTAAAACTGGTTAAAATGGAAAATGTATCTTATGTGTATTTTATCACAGGTAGATGTTTTTAGAATGGTGAATTTTTTATTATGTGCATTTCACTCCTTCCTCCCCACAAAAAATGTGACATAGCAGGATATTGTTGAACAATATTTACATGTGAGAAGTGGAAAAACTCAGATAATTAAGCACCATACTGATATTTAAATGACTTAATGTCTAAGCTCTGACTCTGCTAATAGACATAGTCAAGCACAATCTCACAGATTCAGCAGCATCCTTTGTAAAAAGCTGATAGTATCTATGTGTGCATCCTAGATTTGGCACATGGAGATACTCATAATAAAAGGCAGTTGTTGCTGCTTATTGTTATCCTCACCACTTTCTGGTGGTACTGTCATTATGTCAATTCATTTGGATTATAGAGTATATCATATGACTATATGATGACACATCCCATAGTAGTTAATTGACTTATTAAGGAAACATTTTCTGACTGCCTATTCTCTACCACACATGATGAGTAGAGTCTAGCTTGGGGAAAATAGATACAAAAAAAAATAAATGGCTAGATTGCTGGAATGAGTTAATGTAATATCATGAGGTCAAAATAAAAGGAATCATCATTTTCTTCAGGCACCAGGGATTTCAGAAAAGGGTGATGTTGATGTGGGCTAGGGCTATCAGAGATGCCTTTAAGGAGGAGGGTGAACCTAGACTGTGCCTGGCAGGACATGGAGGAAGCAAACTAGGTTGTAATAAAGTTAGCAACAGCAATGATCTGGAGTTGGGAATGGGCCATGCTGTACCACAAAAGGGTAGGAGCCTGGTGGTGGTGAGTCTTGGAAGAAAGAATGGAGACCTTCAGGTCATGAAGAACTTTGAGGGCCATAATAAGACATTCTTTAGGCAGGACAGAATGATGGGTAATTTGTCAACAGAAGAGAACCCTTAGTAAACCAGGCTAGAAGAAGATCAATATTAAATGCTTCATGATCCAAAGCATTAGACTGTTTATATTTGATCCCCACTCTACCTCCTAATACCTATGTGAGCTTGGGCAAATTCCTTAAACTCTATGTACCTCTCTATATTGATATGTAAATGAAACTAATAAAAACATATGCCTCAAAGGGCTGTTGTGGAGGCTTATTGAGATAATGTATGTAAGCTCTTTGTCCTGTAAATAATAAGTGCTCAATAAATGTTAGCTGTTACTGTTATTGCACACAGGAAAAACTAGAAAGAGGAAATTTTCAAGGCAAAAAAATCAACTAAGACATTATTTCTAAATTCCATTAGAAGAGATCTGTACTTTGATTTTGGGCAGTGGAAAAGACAAAGAACAGAAGGAATACTTCAGTTTTCAGCATAGAGGGACTCAGGACATCATTCCTTCATCTTCTTTTATTTCCCCATCTCTCTATTTTATTGACCACAGCTCTAGTGAATTATTCATATTCCTCTCCATTCTTTGTGTCTTAAAAATAAGTTCTACTGTAAATATGGGTGAGAAAAAGCAGATTACCCAATGAATAGAGCATGGTAACAATTGAGTTTTCATTCTGGCACTACCTGTATGACTTTGGTGAGCTAATGCATCTTCTTAAAGGTCAGGCTTGGATTTTTGATCTATAAAAGTACAAGGTTGGCTTATCTAGCATTTTCCATGTTGCTCTTAGGGGGTGCTAACGGGACTGCCAGAAAAGTGGCCACTGTTCAAATAAGTTTACAAAATATTTGATATTTTCTTCCTAGAGGTTTATTTTTTTCAAATTTTAATGTTTTATTTATTTTTGATACAGAGAGAGACAGAGTATGACAGGGGTAGGGGCAGAGAGAGAAGGAGACACAGAACCAGAAGCAGGCTCCAGGCTCTGAGCTAGCTGTCAGCACAGAGCCCGACATGGGGCTTGAATCTACGAAAGTGATATCTGATCTGAGCCAAAGTTGGAGGCTCAACTGACTGAGCCACCCGGGTGCCCCTCTTTCTAGAGGCTTAAAATGCACAATGGCATGCTAAAACCTCTAGAAATGTGTGCAATACAATGTCTGTGGAATATTATTCATATTAACTTCTCTTGACTTACTTGAATATGGAGCATGCAATCATCCAACAGAGCCATACGACAAGGAGCCATAAGTTAGGAAACTCTGGATGAAGGTGTCTCATGGGCTTCCCAAACCAAGCAAGCCTCAATCTATAATGCAGTAGTACCCACTATGGTTGTAAACAGGTTGCAAGTGCTATAGAGACAGAGAAAATAGCTAATGTAAGAGCCTCTCCCCTTCCTCTTTTACCTCTGCATAATGTTCTTACCAGTGAGGAACAGAGCATATGTAATACTTTAAGAGTTAAAAGGCAAAAGGGGGCCCTGGAAGCAATGTTTAATTGGTGATTTTTGTAAGGGGGGGGGTAAGTCCTTCCCTGCAAATGTCTAATGCATCTTACAGATATTTTCCCCACCATTGACGTTGTTTTGGACAGTTTCAAAATCTAGAAGTCGGGGTGAAAGAGGATCTCTCTAATTTCTTTTCATTTTCCCACGTAATAACACTCCCGAATGAGTTACTCAGCTGCCTCCTCTTCCAGGCTATTGACCTATGAACACTCCTGCAGACTGCCTTTTTTATCCCAGGGAAGAAACTCTGCATAGAGTAGGCACCAGGCAAACAGTGCCTTTCTCGACTAAAGAGATGCCACTGATATTACTTCTCCTTATCTTTAGTCCAAGGGCTTATTTCTTAAAATGAGAAATAGGCATTGAGAGAAGACCTCTCTGAGAAGGTGACAGAAAGCACCCCATTAAATCTGGAGGGTGACAAAAGAAGAAGTGTGACAAAATAAAGGACTATAAGGACCAAGAGAGGTTAGACAAGAAAAGGGCTGCCTATTCTCATTAGGAAATTGAAATGGATTTGTGAGGACTGGCTTTGAGTGAAGAGGTATGTTTTAAAATTAAATATTAAAAGAAAGTGAAAAGGAGAACCCAACAAATATTAATACAATGTTGGATGGATAGATGGGTGGATGGATGGATGGATGGATGGATGCGTGTATGGGTGGGTGGAGAGCGGGTGGATGGAGGATAGATGAAGACTTCATCTGAAACTGATGGACAACTGACTCTCTTCAGGGATGACAAAAAATTTAGGTTAACAGTAAAGTTGTTAGAACTGTCTCTATCAACAATGGAACCCTTAAGCTTATCTGCCATGTCAGAAACATCCACTTCAATAATTATGATATTGAATACACAATATGTTTTTGTTTTGGACATATATATAATCTCATATATTATCTTGTTTTCTTTTCTCTTAAGGATTCTGTGAGCTAAGTATCATATCTTGGGGTTAAGATCTCCTATTCATTGAAATCAATACCAACAATTTTAAGGCATACTTTTATGCATGAATAAGAACAGAAATATCAGGGTTATTATAGTAATATGATAAATCCCAAATTTAGAAATGTTTAAAAGGGGAAGGGAGAGTGTGTTCAAATGAATGCAGTACAGCAGCTTGGGCAATGTGACCACAGCACTTAGCAGGTGTAAGAGAGGTGCAGGTTTTGAGGTTGGGTGTGTTTGACTCTAAAACCTATATTCCTAAACTTGCAGCAGCCAGCTGAACTGCTTCTGCCTGGCCCCACCTGCCCTGACCAGTCTGGTTCTGTGTCCTCTCCGAGGCTTGACCCCTCTCTGGCTCACTGTCCTACCCCTGGCCTTGCACATGGTCTTTGACACCTCCTCCAGGTTTTGTGTTTAGTCTCTTTTCCTTCAAACCATCTCAGAACTAAACCCCATGGCTAGACAACATCTTGGACATGATTAAAATTAAATATACTAGCCAGGTCCCCCGAGACATGGATGAGAAAGTAAAGAGTTTCTGGAAAGTTAGCATTAGATATGAAAAGTACTAAATACTCTCTCATACTTAATTCTCTGTAGGTCTTAAATACAAAAACTAGAAAATTTAAGCTGCCTATAAACAGATTGAGTTTGGACTACCTACGCCTACATTTAACTGTTCCTGTCAGTTAAAAATCCCATCTGTGGGTAGGGCAGAGAAATGGTTTACATAAGATGTCATGTGAATGCTCATGACTCATGCAACAGTTTAGGAGTCTGGCTCAAACACAAACATTTCCCTTCACAGTTATGGATAGTTCCATTATCAATTTTTTTTAGAAAAATAGCTTAAATCTCTTAATGGTTTCAGGCATCTGCAATTTCTTGTCATTCATTATTCTGACAGGTTCAGAATTACCAATAGGAGCCCTAAGATTTGGGACAAACCCATGTCTTCCTCTTTATGTTTTGCATAATTCTATAAACCTCCTTCTTCCTTCCTCATGGACTGAGGAATCTGAATTAAATGCTCAAATATTCAAATCTTCTCCTACCAATTCTAGAAAAATATGGTGAGGTAGTGTAACGTTGGAAAGAAATGTAAGAGACCCTTCCACTAACTGCCTTTGCCACTGGGAGCATATA
Organism: Suricata suricatta; assembly: GCF_006229205.1. Lineage (NCBI taxonomy): Eukaryota > Metazoa > Chordata > Mammalia > Carnivora > Herpestidae > Suricata > Suricata suricatta. The sequence continues at coordinate 107,282,963 of NC_043702.1, forward strand.
AAGGGGACTGTTCAAACCCAGGGTTACCACCTATAAAACCAGACCAGTAATTCTTGCCTGGAAAAGCTATTGTCCATATTTAATGGCATAAAGCATATAAGACATCTGGCAAGTGACCAGTGGTTTCACTTACTGGGATTTCATTTCTTCCTTGCGATTTGAACAATAAAATTTTAAGCATGGTTTTTCCAGATTTGTATGAGGCTAGACTTGCATCTCTTCCTTGCAAAATAATTTAGAAATGTGTCATTCCATAGGAAAACAATTTTGGGAATTGTTAAAGTCTGTTATTTGTGGAAATCACTTGAATACTGTATAATGTGATCCAGTCCGTCTTTTTCTTGGAAGTATTTGAGCTAAGATGTGATTTCCCTCCTATCTCAAACCACCACCCTACCTCTGTGCTCTCTTTTCAGTCAAGCGTTGAAGAGAGCTGCTCATACTCTTATCTATAACCTCAGTACTCCTGCTGCATGCCTTTTGCAATCTAGCTCCCACCTTTGCTATGCCTGTGAAGCAGCACCCATTGTGTCATGAGGGAGCTCCTGATTCCCACATTCCATTCTCCCTAATAGACACTGTATCCCTCTCTCTGATGGACTGAACTTCTTGGGTTCCAGAGTGAAACAAGTTTACACAGAGGTCTTTGACAGAATTTTAGGAGAAATTATCATCACTATGCTATGAAGTTGAGCCATGTTTTCTTATTCCAATATTTGTCTCCTATGTACTAGGAAATCTATTAGACATATAGTGCTCATTATCTACATTTCAAAAAATTTAATGTTTGTTTTTGAGAGAAAGTGAGAGAGATACAGTGTGTGAGTAGTGGAAGGGCAAAAAGAGAGGGAGATACAGAATATAAAGCAGGCTGCAGATTCTGAGCTGTCAGCACAGAGCCTGATGTGAGGCTTAAACCCACAAGCCACGAGATCATGACCCGAACCAAAACCAAAAGTCAGTCTAAGCCACCTAGGCACCCTGCATTCATAATCTACATTACTTCTGTCTGTTTTTCACAGCCTTGTTACTGTTGTGGAGACATTATCTCCAGGAGACAAGAAGTGGGCTTCCAGCCTTTGCCCCTTGTTCTGAGAGGTTCCTTCCCACCTCTAATTTGGGAGGAAATGGAGGTGCTATGCATTTCTGATGCTAACTACCTAATGTGAGACCAGATTTCATAGGTTAAAAGCTCAGTCCTCCATGAGACTTCTCTCACCACAGACACTAGCCTCAAACTCACATTTCTGCCCAAATGACTACAAATGTGGGGATCCTACCACTCCTCAGGTTTTATAATATGCTAGAACAGTTCAGAAAGCTCAGGAAAGTAGTCTACTTAAAAATACAGTTTTATTACAATAAAGAGAAGCACAGTGTGAGGTCTGGGAGGATCACAGACACAAAACTTCTCTGTACTTTGTGTGTGTCACCCTCCTGACACCAATACTTTTTATGAATCAGAGAAGCTCACCTGCATCCTGGTATCCAGGATATTTACATGGGCATGACTGATTGCATCACTGGCCACAGTATTAAACTCAATCCCTAGCACTCTGCCTTTCCTCGTAGGGCTGATGGTAGTGGCTCAAAGCCCCAACGCTCCAATCACATGGCTGGTCTTTGGTGTATGGCCACTTTCCATCCTAAAGTATCTAAGGGCCCACCATGAGTCACCACATTAGCATAAACTCAAGTGTCCTGGGATTGAGGGGACCACCACAAATAACAAACACTCCTGTCACTCATGTAATTCTAAAGACTTAGAGGTTACCCCTTAGGAACTAAAGACAGGGCCAGACAAATTTATTATAAAACAGAACATTTCTTTTCTTACCCTGTTCAGTAACTTTATCTCATTTCTTGATGTTCCAAATAGGCTATGATTATTCTGCATGGTGTTTCAAGCCAAATCTAAAAAGAACTTAAACTAACTAAACATTAGATGGGTAGTGATACATTTTTAAAAGCTTTATTTTTCTTGATCCCACAAGGCTGAAAACAACTCAAAGGAATGTTTCTGGAATAGAAATATGCATGTACAACTGAGAACAAAGAAACAAGAAAAGCATGCAGAAATGAAAAAAGTGACAAGGACATGTTGCATTGCCATCCTGGGACACTGCAGATTCTGGAGCATCAGAAGTAAGTGGAAAAGAGGCACCTGGGTGGACCAGTTGGTTAAGCAACTGAATCTTGGTTTTGGCTCAGGTCATGATCTTATGGTTCATGGCTTCGAGCCCCTCATCTCTGACAGCAAAGGGGCCTGCTTGGGATTCTCTCTCTCTCTCCCTTTCTCTCTGCTCCTTCACCTCTCTCTCTCTTTCACTCTCTCTCTCTTTCTCTTTGTCTCTATGTCTCTGTCTCTGTTTGTCTCTCAAAATAAATAAATAAACTTAAAAAGAAGTAAGTGCTGAAGAAGGTCCTGTATTTAACATTTTGAGTCCCATTTTCTCATTTGTAAAAGATGCATGCTACAGGGCTGCTGTGAAGACTGAATTAGATGGTATATACAGGGCCTGGTCATACCAGTATATGAGCAATAATAGCTGTTATTATGACTGTCATCACAACACAGAGGGTACAAATGCAAGTTCTGGCACAAACCACTGGAATAATCCTGGCCTTCTCACTGTGCAGCACCCAAACATGGGCAATTGCTTTAAAATTTGTTTTTGTTTCCTCCTTCGTCAAATGAATTAACACAAAGGACTGTTAAAAAGACCTATGTTGTCCAATATACTTAACACAGTGATACTATAAAGTGAACATTTTTAAAATGTTAGTTATTTTTATTGTTTTCAACTATATTTCCTATATTCGGAGTGTGGAGATGGTTTTAAAACCAAGGGCCTCATCTAAGCAGCCAAGGAATCTTGGGTTTATCTCTCCCTACTCTAAACCCCAGGTTCCAGGCCATTGGAGTAGATGATTTAGAGGATCTTTAAGAGTCTTTCCACTGCCATAAAAGAAAAAAATATTTTGTTAAAGAACAAAAAATATTAATGATACCTGTTCAAGCACAGGAAAGCTGACTTTATTAAAGGGAGGCCATTGTGGTAGGTGCAGGGACCACAACAATGGGGTCTTACAGTTGGGGAGAGAGACTGGGCTCAACCCTGAAAACAGCCTGGGAAAGAGAGGATTTGTAACCTAGGATCAGGATGGAGATCAATGGATAGAAAATTTCTATAAGAAAACATACAGGACAGAGGGAATTCTGGCTAAAGTGACCTAACAGGACTTTTGCTGGAGACAGGCCATTGTGATCAGATCTCACCTGGAGGATAGTGGGCAATGAGGAAACTCATTAGATATCAAAGGTAATCATATATGGGAGGGAGGGTGGAAGATCCTAGTTTAAAACAAATTAGCAGGATTCTTACTAAAGTTTAACAATGCAGAGATAAACATTAAAGTCCAAAAGTCGATGCTGAACTTGAAAAGTTCAGAGGGGCCTGAGCAGAGTGTGGTCAAGGAGAAAATCTTCATTGTTGCTCCTTGGGATTCAGACCTGGAACGTTTTGAGAGCAAGGGGGTCACAGCTGGGTGCCTACCTGGAAGCAAGAATGCTGCGTGGCCCTGTCTCCTCTGGCTGCCGAGCTGGGCCTGGCATTTTCTTGGCTATGTCTGTTAAAGCCTAGAGCTTGGCAGACTTGCCTTTGCCCATCTCTATCTTCTCCCTGCACCCCCCAACCCAACTAAGAAAACAAGACAACAACAAATCAACTGCTGTCTCAGTTCTGCTTCTGTAGAAAATGTTTTTTCAACAGAACCCCCAAGAAGATGCTGTGAGGAGAATAGGACTGGAACAGGAGTTATAACAGGTAAAGGGCATGCATTAAGTTCTTATTATGAAAAAGTACCACTTGAAGACTGGGTTGCTTTTTCATTAAAATTCCCATTTTTTAGTTCTCAGGCCTTTTAGCTTGAGAATTGGCATGCTCAGCCCCCAGGGAGGTAATTAAAGGAAAAAAGGCATTTATTCCATTGAGAGATAGACAGAGGCTCTGGCAGCTCAGCCTTGGATGTTTTCACTGGATCTGAATCCCTCAAGGATGGAAAGCACCAGCTATCTCTGCACTGGGATCCCCTAGCCAGCAGCTTTCTTTATGGAAAGCTTGTGCAATGTGGGGCTCCCACTGCCCCCCTCAGGGGTGGTGCTGGTTGCAGATAATATCAGTAGCTCATACTTCCAAACCAGATCCCTTAGCCACTCATTTAATTCACGCAGGAAATCCACAGGCAGGTGTTCAGGGTTTTACTTAAGCAAGTAAACCGGGATTCCAAAAAGTTAAGTTACCCACTCAAAGTATGTTCATTCTTTTTCCCATTGAATTTTCTTTCCATGGCCTGCACCTCCCCTTCCCCCTCAAGCCCTCCTCTTTCTCCTCTTCTTACCCAATCCCCTTTGCATCCCCCAACCCCTCCTCCTCTTCCTCCTTCTCTCTCTCTCTCTCTCTCTCTCTTTCACACACACACACACACACACACACACACACACACACACTATGGGGCACACCACAAAAAAAATGACCTGCTCAATACTGTTTGCCAAGAATTCAGAAGGGAGGGAGTAACAACATAGGCCATAGGCATTTATTGTCATTGTCTGAGAAAATGACTCCTCTTCCTCATGTATCAAATTTAGGGTCAGAGAATTAGGGTATGTCAAAAGTGGCAATGAGTAAGGGTATGTCTCTTTAGATTTGATACCTGTTCTCCACACAGATGCCTCCTGCCATGACCTTCAGTTCTGTAGGGGTTATACAGAAGACCATTTAGCCACTTAGAACAGGGGCTGATAAAGCTCCACTATCAACCTTGCCAAGAAAATCAGCCCTTTTCCCACTTCCTGCTGCTGTGGAATATATGGCCAATAGTGGAAGACACATTTCTTTTGCCTTACTAATGATTGGGAAAGTGACCACAACATGAGCCCAAGCCGAACAGAGGGAGGTATCACTGACATGACCCCTCACATGTTTAATGGCAGCCTTTGCCTTCTGTAGGTCTTACAGAAAACACAGATCTGGTGATATCTGCAAGTCAGGCTCTCTAAATATGTACACGCTGGGAGCACAGCCCTAGCCCTTGACCCCGTTTTGATATCCTTATGGAGGTTCAGTGCACAAGGCTTTTTAAAGCCCGTGGTGACTTAAAACTTTGTCTTAGAATCATTTAACACATCCCACTACATGAGATGGAGTCTAAATTCCCTCTCCTTGAGGGCCACCTGGGTGGTGACGTCAGTTAAGCTTGAGACTCCTTATCTCAGCTCAGGTCATGATCTCACCATTCATGAGTTTGAGCCCCACTTCGGGTTCTGCACTGATGGTGCAGAGCCTGCTTTGGGTTCTGTCTATCCTCCTCTTTGCCCCTCCACAGCTTGTGCTCTATCTTTTAAAATAAATTAAAAAAAAACACTTAAAAACTTAAATCCCCTCTCCTTGAATGTGGACTGCCTCAGTTATTCATTTCAACTGAGCAGAATTTTATGATCTGGGTGATGAGTGAGTGAGGCTGGGTCACAAGAGGAAGTATACGTTGGCTCTTTCTGCTTCAAAACTTCTCAGGAATTCAGCTGCCAGGCTGCTAAAAAGCCCTTGCCACACAGAGAGGTCATGTGAAGATATTCTACCCAACAGCATCCCACTGAATCCCAGAATTATCTCAGACATGTGAGTCAGTGAGGAAGCCTTTAAGATGACTTCAGCCTAGAAACCTCCTGACTTCACTTGCTTATGAAACCCTTAGAACCATCCACTGTGTCTATCCAATTCCCAGATATTTAGCTTTCCGAGCCACTAAGTTTGGAGTACCATATTAGAAAAAGAGTGTTTGCAGTTCAGGTGGCTGGAAGTTCATGAGGTATGAACTACTTGTGCTATAAGAAAATTGCCTGAATAAATGAAATAATTTAGCTATAATTAAATGTGGTTGATTAGGATTGTTTGAACCCATACGGCCCATTGAGGGAGAATGGATCAGAAAGCTTGTCTGGGACTTAACACTATAACCTCTGGACTGACTTATGCAGCATTATTTCCTTTGGATAAGAAACTCCCCCAGGTCACACTGGGTGCTGTGGGGGAGCCCCACTGCTGGATGTTGGCTGTGTATCTAGAATGGCACTGAGTTTCCTAGCTCAGACTGGAGGAACAGCAGGTGCTGAATGTATTCAGGTGGTGGTCAGAGAAGGAATCTCCTATCTGATGACTTTGTGGTGGTGTCATATTTTTCTTCACTATCCTCTCCACCCCAGACATCTGGTGGATGCACTTCCTACTGCCCAGAGTGCCAGAATGAGATGTGCTCTGTCAGGTCTTCACAGATCAGGGTGGAGGGGAGTCTAGCTCCCCATAGCCCCAGGATCAGAAAATAACATCACACTTCACATTCAGTTGTGGGATCTTCAGAAAGGCCACAGAAATGTGGGGTTTTATGCACTCTGGCCCTTTTGGAGATGTCAGTCTGAGAATGAGCTTTGCTGTCAACCTCTTCTCCCTCTGACTCAGGTATAAGTCTAGAATGGCTGTGTCAGTGTGTGGTTTGTATGCCCAAATGCCCTATTTGACCCTGACCTCTGGTCTCAGGCTAGACTTTGATGCTTCAGTGTACTACACCAGATGGGCTCGACTACCTCCACCTCATGCTTCCCATACTGAGCTCATGACCTCAGGGTCAAAACCTTACTATAGGATGTGAACTTGCCATGTGAGCAAAGGTCCTCTTCTTTGAGGTCAATCCCTACGTGCAGCCTGAATGGACAACGTTCCTCTTCTCCCTTTGATCCTGACACTTCTGTCATGCCATATTTTATTGATTCTAATATGTACATTTTCCCCACATGTAACATCTCTGAAATAGAGAGGACTTTGCAATTAACACCTTCTCAAATCACCTTTTCTTTCAGAGTGATACACATAATGATTTTATTATTAATAACACCTTAGATTTGATGACATAGGCTACCAAAAGATCAAATTACCCAAGGTGGGAGAGGTTTAGACTTGAGGCAGGAGTTCTAAACCTTGAGTCTGCGTCAGAATCACTTAGATGGCTTGTGAAAACAGACACTGCATGCTACAGTTCCCCTGGGTCTAGGGAGGGGGCTGAGAATGTCATGTCCATTTCTAACATTCCAAAGTGCTTCTGATGATGATCTGGGAACCACATTCAGAACCACTGGCTTAAAGCATCTCTGCTCTCTGCCCACTCCCCGCCCCCCCATATCAACCTCTTACCCCAGTGTTGTGTTTGAGAGAGATCGAGTGCCTCTGCCTCCCCCCACCCCATGCTTTCTGCCTCATGGAAGACTACAGCTAGGTTAATTTTATTTTATCTTCAATCATTTCTTGCCTGGAATGAGCAACATCCTCAGCTCCTCGTTACCCTCATGACTTTTCAGTATTCCATGTTTCCATTTACTCCTTTGATAGAGTAATAACTACAGATTTTTCAATTATATTCCTAACTTCCAGAATGCTTCAGGATCTCTTATATGCACTGTTCCCTTCACTAGAAGGGAGAGACACTGAGAATATGATGACATACTACCAGTAGACCCTCAAGATGCAAGGAAACAAGATGGTGGAGATATGGAGAAGCCACACCTCTCCCATATTTTCAGTGACAGTGTATAATGGAATAGCCACTTTATATTTTTTTTTAAAGGAGACACAGTGACTTCTCATAGAGTTAAATATTACCTACTCAACTCAGCAGTTCTGATTCTGGTAGGGTTACCAGATACAGTACAGGGTGCTGAGTTAATTTTGAATTTCAGGGGAAATAAGTTGTTTTATTTTTGTTTTGGTTTTGGTATAAGAATGTTCTGGTAAAATGTTGCATGAGCATATTCTTATATTAAAAAGTATTATTGTTTATCTGAAATTCAAATATAACAGTTCTGTATTTTTATTTGCTATATCTGGAAACCCTAATTTTATCCAGGGAAAATAAAAACATGCCCCCCCAACACACAAAACAGGCTTCATTCAAAAGCTTTCATGTTAACGTTATTCAAAATAGCATAAAAATGAAATAGCACAGATATCTATGAACATAAATGTGGATAAACAAAATGGTATATTCATATAGTGAAATACTACTCAAATAAAAAGGAACTGATAGATGCAACAATATGAAGTATTCTCAAAAACAGGGTGCTGAATAAAATGTTCAGGGTTTTATTTTTGTCAGGACAAAGAATGTTTTCCTTCTGTGAGAATGAGGTGAAGAAGGGCTGTGAAGGGCAGGAGGGTGGGGTAATGTTCTATATCTTAAAGAAGACTTGCATTACAGGGCTGTATGCATTTGCAAAGGCTCATGGAACAGTATCCTTAATGTCCCTGCATTCCACTCTGCATAAATTTAAGCTATGAAAAGAGAGCCACAAACAAATATACAGCCATTGTTAGTGATAAACACACTGAACATTTTGGGATGAGCTATCAAGATATCTGATCTTTGAAAATAATTTTAAAAAATGAGATGGTTTAATGAATGGATAGATGGAAAGAAATTGGTTAAAATCAATAAAGCAAAATGTTGATTGTGGAATTAGGTGATGAGTACCCAGGTGTTCACTGTAAAATTCTTTCTACTTTTCTAGATGAAAATTTTTGTGATGTTGGACAATGAGGTAGGAGAGCACAACCTTGGCATGTTTCTTTATTTTTATTTATTTATTCATTCTTTTATTTTAATATTTATTTCTGAGAGAGAGAGAGAGCATGCACAAGCAGAGGAAGGACAGAGAGAGAAGGACAATAGAGTTTTCAAAGCAGGCTCTGTGCATGGTGTAAGAGATTGGTCTAGTTTCATTCGTCTACATGTTGCTGTCCAGTTTCCCCAGCACCACCTGCTAAAGAGGCAGTCGTTTTTCCATTGGATACTCTTTCCTGCTTTGTCAAAAATTAATTGACCATACATTTGTGGGCCTAGCTCTGGATTCTCTATTCTATTCCATTGGTCTATGTGTCTGTTTTTATGCCAATACCATACTGTCTTGATGATGACAGCTTTCTGGTAGAGGCTAAAGTCTGGGATTGTGATGCCTCCCGTTTTGGTTTTCTTCTTCAATATAACTTTGGCTAAACAGGGTCTTTTGTGGTTCCATATGAATTTGAGGAT
>NC_043702.1:107292200-107296528 GCF_006229205.1 Suricata suricatta
GGGGGGAAAAGAGGTGGTGGTGATGGTGGAGGGCACTTGAGGGGAAGAGCACTGGGTGTTGTATGGAAAACAATTTGACAATAAAATATTATGGAGGGAAAAAAAAAGAAAGGAAAAAAAAAGCAGGCTCTGTGCTGACAGCCCAATATGGGGTTCAAACTCATGCACCATGAGATCATGACCTTAGCCAAATTTGGACACTTAACTAACTAATCCTCCCAAGTATCCATAAGTATTTTATTTTTATAAATAACCTCTATACCCAACATAGGGCTCAAAATTACAACCCTGAGATCAAGAATTGCCTCCTCTACCAAATGAGCCAGCCAGGTGCCCTGGCATGTTTCTATTTTCCCCATCTCTGTCATAATTTGTGGAAATGAACACTTTAAAAATATTTCTAAAACAGAAAGGCACTCTGTGCATAAATGTCAGAATTCTGAATCCCTTGTAAATTGTAAGTATATGTTTGACTATGGAGTGGGATGTGTGTTTTCTCTTTGTGTGTCTAGCTTCATAATTAGACAAGTAGCTTCTTTAACCACACGCAGGTATTCACAGGCAGCAGCTGCACACTCAGGGTCATACCAATACCATGTCTGCAGGCTGCTCAGGAGATGGCAGAACCTAGGCTCTCATTTCCAAGCATACTTGATGAGCAAGATACCGAAATCCATAGAACATATGTGCACTGTATGCCAAGGTGCTGATGAAGAATAAGGAAAAGCCATATTTTGAAATCAACAAGGGAAGAAGAAAAGATTTTTTAGGAGGTTCTAATTGTACCTTCCTGTAGGCTTATTTTGTAAACCAGTAAACCATACTAATATGACATAACCTAAATGGGGAAATCAACTGAAAATGCTTTGCAGGGATTTATTTTCATTATGCTCTAAACCAAATGTCTGTGCTCATTAAACAGCCTTGTGTGATAGTTTATCTTAGGCTCTGGGCATACAGTTACTCCCAGAAAAACTGACCCTTGGTGTAATTGACTATGGAAACAGGAACATATTAGTTCAGCCCTAAATCCTACCCAATGTTGACCTGTCTCCAGAGGCAGGACTGGAGGTAAAGGTCCCACACTGGGCTCTGTGGGCCAGTCTGCCTCCCCTCCCTTTGCCCCCTCCCCGTAGCTGCATCCAGGGCCTCAATGCAGGCCAACTCAGAGCTGTATCACCCCTGTTGGGGGTGGGCCACCCCAATCACTTACAGGACACACCTACAGCCCCAGGGGCAGCATGCTCACTGGTTGGAGCTCTGGCTCTGAGTTGGACTTGGATCCAGTCACAGCTCTGCCACACACTGTTGCTGTCATCTATCTCTACTGGGGGAGGGAAACCCTACCTTATGATACTGAAGAGATCAAAGGAGGAGTGAATGCAAGTTTCCTAGAACATTTCCTGGACATGAGAGATAACAATAATAAAAACAACCCCCATCTCTATTGAATCTTTACTTGGTGCCAATTACCATTCCTTTGCTGGGGCAAGCTTTCACTGCCGCTGCCTTGCAGAACAGCCTGCATTGAGTTACAGGTTATCTCCTCTCTATCCCTACACTTTCGCTCTACAAGAAAAGAAGTAATTAGGTTTGGGAGCAAGAACTGGGTTCATGTGGCTTGGTTACTGTCTCCTTATTTCCTGGGATCTGCCTACCCATGAGAGTCCTTATTTGGCTCTGTCCCTTCATTTTATGGGCTCCCAGGCACAGGTTCTGGGGAAGAAAGGAAGTCCTCCTTGCCTGTGACTGAATGGATAGGCGTAGCTGGGGTGCGGTGGGAGAATTGTCCTCACCAGCAGCTCTATCACTGTGCATGGCTTCCCTCTAATTATCTGAGTCATCCCCCTTACACAGAGAACACAAGACTAAGGAACTCTGTATCAAAGGGGCAAGCAGAATGGTGGTGTGAGCTCTGTCATAGCAAAGGGGTAGCACTGAGATGACTTTGTCACAGTCTGGACAGCAAATGGGTGGAGAACTAAGTTGCCTTTGACAAGTGGGAATGGAGCAGACACTTTGGAGACTTAGGACAAGGGAGAGGCTTTCCAGGCAAAAAATGATTTCATAAAACAAACAGGACTTGCATTGAGTTTTGCTGGATGGTGAATATATTATATAAGTTGATGATTCCAAGCCAGTAATGATGGAGGTAATTTTCTCCATGTTGTCACCAAGCTTGGCCAGGTTATTCACCACCATGTGAATTTCAGCCAGATGAGGTAAAACCCTCACAGTGGTCTCCCAGCAAACACCAGGGGCAGACACCAAGTGGTGTCCATTCTGCCCATACTTCCCTTGCTGCTTTCTCTTGCACCCTCAGACCCTCCAAAGGATTTCACTCAATAAAAGACTGAGATGTGCTCTCCAGCCTGCTGCATCTGATGCACCTACAAGGCATGGTCATCACTGACATGCTCACCAGGACCTTCAACCCTAGAGTCAGCTGTTCCAGAAGGTTTTACCTCAGAGGTTTTGAAAACAGAGCATTAGCTGCTTTGGCATTTGTAGTCATATTCCTTCTCTTCATTGTTTTCTCTTTTTTACTATAAATCATTGTAATCATGCAAGAAATTGTAGAGCATAATATAATGAACATCACTTAATCACCACCAGCTTTGGCAAGTTACATTTTGTTTCCCATTATATTCAGATTTTTTAAGAAATGATCTCATGGCCATGTATATACCTGCCTGCGGTAGAGTAACATCTGTGAATGTAGTGTTTGTGTCAAATAGTGAAAGCAACTTTCCTGCATATATTACTACCCTGAAAATATAAAGTACTAATTTGTAGTTTAAACATTTTTAAATATATAGTGTGATACTCTCTTTACATTTATTTTATACAGTTACTAGGATATTTTTTAATACATAATAAGTTTAAATATATTCATACACATATTAGGTTGAAATCTTTGAAATTCTTGTTTTTGTATCCTTAAAACAGAATATAGCCATTTGCATATTGTTCAAACTAATAGCTCTAGCTAATTAATTTTAAATAATTTTGTATTGTATCAGTATATCATATCTTATTTATACATTTTAATGATGATGCATGTAGGGCATGTCTAATTATCTCCCATTCTGCTTTTATAACAACTTTTATATATGTCAACTGGGGGATATTATACAAGATTATTCCAGAACTGTGCTGTCCAATGCAGCATCACATAACTGCATATGACTAGTTAAATTAATTAAAATCAAATCAAATCAAAATCCAGATCTTTGGTCAGACTAACAGCTACATGTAAAGTGTCCTTCAGCCTCATGTGGTTAGTAGCTATTATAAGAGCACAGACATTTTCACATCACAGAAAGTACTATTGGATAGTGCTTTTCAAATAACCAATTCTTTTTCTTCATCCCCTAATTTCATCTATTTATCTTTTAACTTTTATTTCATTCCTTTCACTTTTTCTGTTAGTTTAATCTGTCATTCTTATCACTTCTTGAGTGTGGATGTTTAGTTATTAGTATCCTTCATTGCTAAATCAGCATTTATGACAATTTCCTTCTAGGTTTTATTCAGTGGCATTCCACACATTTTTATACAGCACCTTCATTGTTATTCATTATTTTACTCATTTAATAAATATTAAGTAGGTGTCTACCATGAGATGGGTGTCTTGCTCTACATGTTGAGGATTCAACAGGGAAAGACAGCCAAACTCCTGCCATCCCAGCGACTGTGTTCTAGGGGGATATGCAGACACTGACCTAAGGACCTCCATGTCCCCTGTTAGATGACAAATAACATGAAGACAAAATGCAGCAGAACAAAAGTAATGGGAGCTCTGGGTTCAGGAGCTCAGTGTATGAGGATTTGGGCACAGATTTAAAAGAAATACGAAGGTGATACAAATATATGGAAAGAGCATTCCAACCAGAGGAAACAGAGATGGGCCTGCAAAGATGGGTCTGCAACTAACACATTGAGGACCTACAGGGAGAACAACGAGAGAATGGGAAAGGGGAGATATTTAAGGTTTTGTGGCCCATTGTAAGACTTTCAGGTTTTACTTTAAGCAAAATAAAGAACCATTGGAGATTTTAAGCATAGGAGTGATGAGATTTAATTTTCAATGAAAACTAAACTGTAAAGGTGGGAAAGTAAAAGTAGCTGAGGAACCTAAGAGTTGTGGGGAACTTAAAAATTAGACCTAGGCAAACCGAAACTTAACCTGCTCCGCTTGTTCTGCTTCTGTACATACGCTTGGGGCGCTGTGTGTAGGGTGGGGTCAGCCATGTGGCTCGACATTGGGGCGGGGAGTACTGGATGTTCAAACTGTGGCGGGATCCAATCGGGGAATGCAGAATGTC
>NC_043702.1:107296628-107301155 GCF_006229205.1 Suricata suricatta
GGCAAACCGAAACTTAACCTGCTCCGCTTGTTCTGCTTCTGTACATACGCTTGGGGCGCTGTGTGTAGGGTGGGGTCAGCCATGTGGCTCGACATTGGGGCGGGGAGTACTGGATGTTCAAACTGTGGCGGGATCCAATCGGGGAATGCAGAATGTCTGGACTTAGATCTTGGCCAATGTAAGTGCTGTGACCATGGAATGCCCCTGACTTGTTTGGGCCGGCCTATAAAAAGGACGTGAGCCGCCTGCACGGGGCTCTCTCTCTCTCTCTCCGCTATTCCAGCTGGGAGTGAGCAGAGGTCCGGGTTCGAACCTGAAATAAACGATCTTTGCTGTTTGGCTTTGACTCTGGACTCTGGTGGTTCATTTTTTGGGGGGTCTCCTGAGTTCTGGGCATTACATAGCAACACCAGGAATAGACAGTTAAGTGAAGAGAGAGAGGCTGGTGACTTAGAAGAGGATAATAGTCAACATGATGATAAAATTTTGGATATATTTTGAAAGAGTAGCCAACACGCTTTCTGAAGATTGGATGTAGAACATATGAGAAAGATAATAATCCATAAAGATTAAAGGTTCAGAGCTTGGTTGCCAGGAATTGAAATGGGAAGTCTATAGGTGGATCAGAGTGGGGAAAAGATCAAAGGCTTAGGTTGCAGTGGGTTGACCTTGAGATGCTTCTAGTCATCCACATGGAGCAGATAAGAGTCTGGGATCTGGGGACTGGTCCAACTGGGGATACAACGTGGGAGTAATCATCTTGGAGGTAGTACTTGATGACATGCAAAGCATGAGATGACCAAGTGGAGATGGGGAAGGGAAACAGTTCGATGGCCAACTTTTGAGGTTCCCCATGTTAAGAGTTTAGAAAGAAAAGAGGAAGAAGCACATGACTGTAAGGAGAGGTTGGTGAGAGTGAATGAAGTGTTTCAACGACAAGCAGAGAAAGTTTTTCATTGAGATAAGTGGTCCATCAGATGCTACCAAAAGCAAGAAAAGATAGGTGTGGGAATTGACAACTGGATTGAAGTGTAGGAGAGTGTTGGGGCCCAGTAGGCCAAAAAGCCTCCCGCATAGCAACCTTTGATGGCTAGGCCTCTGGGGCACAGGAGAATCTGTATAAGTGACCATTGATGGCTATGCCTCTGGGGCGCAGGTGAACTATTTGGGAAGTTGCAGAACAAGTCTAAAGACTATGAAACAGCATTTGACCTCCTGGGCAGCACATGTGGCTTCTGTTCATCCTGTCTATGATTTTCTTGTTGCTTTTCAAAGAGGCATATACTTTTAGGCTTTGAATCAACTTGGGTCAATCAGTAACTCCAGCCTTCCCTTACTTTGTTTTTGTCTCTAGCTCATTGTCTGCTGTTGGGAGTAAACACAATCTTCTATCAAAGATGTATTTCTTGAAGGATAAGCATCTTGCCCATGAATAACTGCTGAAGGGCCTTAAGGAATGTAAAACTCCTCAAAGAGAATTCTTTAGGCTTATCTTATGCTTAAAAACACTCTTGTTAGGGAATCCTTCCCTTGTAGTGACTTATTTGTTCCTGTTATTTACTACTGTCCTTTCTTCCCTGATAAGAATGACCCTTTCTGGAGCATGTCTTTACTTCAAGGGTCTTGAACTATGTAATCATTAAAGAAAGATGTAATCACCCATGGTGTATAAGACACTGACTATCTTAGTAAAGTGTGGTACTACCACCATTCACGTTGTCTGTCTTCTTTCTTATAGATATTGCACTGACACCAACCCCCTACTCAGAGACCCTTAGACTGCGGTGCATGGGCTGGTCCCCCGCAGGAGAGGCTTTACAAGAATTCTCTTCTAATATTTTCTGATTTCTACCATCTCTTCTATGACCTATGATTTATTGAGAAGTTATCTTGTTGTTGTTTCTGAACACATGAATCCTTTAAAATTTTTTTAATTGGCTTACTACATAATTTTATATTTGTCAGTGGAAATGGTCTATAAAAGTTTAAAAACCATTTTTTTAGTATTTGTGGGGACTTGTGACCAAGTTTAATGCAATCGAATTTTGCTAAAAAAATAAGCTGCATTATAACATTATTGAGGTGGAATGGTCTTAAATTAGGCTTTTAAATTGACATTTTAAAAATTTTATAATTTTGCTACTTTTTTCCCCATGAATTTAGCCAATTACTAAAAGATTTATACTAGCATTTCTCACTATGACTTTGGACTTGTAATGTAAATTAATGAATACAAGTTCAGAACTGTTATATCTTCCTGAGTATATTTTCCTTTTATCATCTAGTAAGCTTCTTTATCTTTAATGGTGTTTTCCCATTAAGTATATTTTGCTGATGTTAGTATCATTATGCAATTTTTTGTTGGTATTTTACTTGAATATTTTTGTGCATGTTTTTTTTTCCCTAAACATTCTTTGTCTTTATGTTTTAGGCATGTCCCTTATAACAAACACATAGTTAAATTTTTAAAATTTATTTCAGTTTTATTTTTGAGAGAGAGACTGAAAGCAAGTGGAAGAGGGGAAGGGGCAGGGGGAATCTGTAAGCAGGCTCCATGCCAGGCATGGAGCCCAACATGAGGCTCGATCTCATGACCCTGAAATCATGACCTGAGCAGAAATCAACAGTTTGATGCTTAACCAACTAAGCCACTCAAGAGTCCTAGATTTTGCTTACATATATAATTTGAGACATTGTTTTTAAACTATAATTTTAATCATTTTATTTTGTAACTATTCTTATGACTTTGCAACTTATTCTTACTCTGAGCTATTTTCCCTGACAGTTTTGTGATTTTTTTCTTCCTCCCTCCTTTTCAGCCTACCAGATTAATGAAGGTTCTATAGTTACTTTATAGTTACAAATCTCATTTTTTATTTTTTTGATGGTCACACTTAAACTTTGAAGATATATGTTTCATTTGAAAATGTGTAAAGTTGATCTATAGCTTCTACCTTCAGTCAGAAAAAAATGGATGAACTTCAAATCCTGCTTCTTAAAACTAATTATTTACCTCTCTCATTTTGCACTTTCTTCTTACTTAATATTTTTCCATTTGACCTTGTTTCAATGTTTCATTTTATCAGATATATCCTATCTGAATCACTTCCTTCTTCCTCTATTTCTTTATTTTTCTCCTTTTCTTTCAAGATTTAGCTTTTTTTTTCATATATTTTATTAGTTCTTTCAGTCTATTGATGGTTAACTTTTGTTTTAGTTTGTTTGTGTGTTTGTTTTAGAAAAAGTCTTTATTTTAGTAGCCTTCAATTACTCATGATCACTTTATGAATACTATCTTGTGGTTCCTGATATTGTAAAGGGAAGTCTGTTAGTCAAGCTGTCATTTCACTATAGTTATTCTATTTTTTCCCCATTGAATGTTGCAGCTTCATTACAGTGTTTCTTGGTCTAGGTTTCTTATCACTCATCCTGCTTAGGGCTTAGTGTAACTCCCACAGGTGCAGAGAAAACATTTGTGAGTGAGCTGCTGGGTCACCAGCGACTTGTGATAGAAAAGCAAGTTGTGGCCTCTGCTTCACACACATGAGCTCATTGTATTGTATTCATCTCTATTCTATTTCATCAACCTTTTTTCTTTCTTAAAATTAAGATTACATGATGCTAAGCAAAGTAAGTAGGACAGAGAAACAAATATATGATTTTATTCATATGTAGAATTTAAGAAACAAAACAGATGAACAAAGGGGAAGAAAAGGAAGAAATAAGATAAAAAGAGAGAAGGAGGCAAACCTTAAGAGATTCTTAAATACAGAGAACAAACTGGGTTGCTGGAGGGAGAGGGGTGAGCTAAATGATTGATGGGCATTCAGGAGGGCACTTGGGATGAACACTGAGTATTATATATAAGTGAAGAGTTCTACTCCTCCCATCCAAGTACTAAACAGGCCCAACCCTGCTTAACTTCTGAGATCAGACGAGATCAGGGGATTTCAGGGTGGTATGGCCGTAGACTGAAGAGTTCTACTCCTGAAACCAATATTACACTGTATGTGAACAAATTGTGAATTTAAATAAATTTTTTCCATAATATTTTATTGTCAAATTGTTTTCCATACAACACCCAGTGCTCTTCCCCTTAAGTGCCCTCCACCATCACCACCACCTCTTTTCGCCCCTCCCCCTTCCCCTTCAACCCTCAGTTCATTCTCAGCATTCAATAGTCTCTCAAGTTTTGCATCCCTCTCTCTCCCCAACTCTCTCTCCCTCCTCCGTTCCCCCTGGTTCTCCATTAGGTCTCTCTTGTTTTCCTGCTAGACCTATGAGTGCAAACATATGGTTGCTGTCCTTCTCTGCCTGGCTTACTTCAGTCAGCATGACACCCTCAAGGTCCATCCACTTTCCTACGAAGGGCCATATGTCATTCCCTCTCATTGCCATGTAGTACTCCATCGTGAATATATACCACATCTTCTTGATCCATTCGTCAGGTGATGGACATTTAGGCTCCTTCCATGTTTTGGCTATTGTTGACATTGCTGCTATGAACATTGGGGTACATGTGCTCCT
>NC_043702.1:107301255-107303469 GCF_006229205.1 Suricata suricatta
CTACGAAGGGCCATATGTCATTCCCTCTCATTGCCATGTAGTACTCCATCGTGAATATATACCACATCTTCTTGATCCATTCGTCAGGTGATGGACATTTAGGCTCCTTCCATGTTTTGGCTATTGTTGACATTGCTGCTATGAACATTGGGGTACATGTGCTCCTATGCATCAGCATTTCTGTCTCTCTTGGGTAAATAAATAAATTTTTAAAAATTCAGATTGCAGTCATTATTTTCTTTTTATTCACAAATAGGAAAGTGACCTGCAATTGACCTGAGCTGTTTGGAGAGCATGTAAATCTATTTAGTAGCTGAGATTGGGGGTGCCTCGGTGGCTCAGTCAGTTAAGTGTCCGACTCGGCTCAGGTAATGATCTCACGGTTCTTGGGTTCGAGCCCTGTGTCGGGTTCTGCACTAACAGCTCAGAGCCCGGAGCCTGTTTAAGATTCTGTGTCTCCTTCACTCTCTCTGACCCTCACCCACTTGTGCTCTGTCTCTCTCTGTCTCAAAAATTTAATAAACTATAAAAAAAAAAAAAGAGCTGAGATTGGACCTGTGCCATCTATGGGCTGGGGAGAAAGGTCTGGTCCTGAGCTGCTTGGTCAGCCTGAGATGTGCTAAGATCTCAAATTAAGACTAGCTAGTCATCGATGTTTCTTAGACGGGACACATTCCACTCTCACTTGTTCAGAAAGAGTTGAAGAGAGAACCTGTGCTGCTCAATCAGGGACTCCCTTAATTGAATTCTTGCTTTCTTGAAAGGACATTGACATAAGCTCATATTCAAGCTTGAACAAGATACACGTGTGACTATTCTAATTTCAGATCAAAAGTGCTTCCTGCCCCTGGCTGGCAGGATGGCCCCTATTTCTGATCCTGTATCAGTTTGGAAGCTGAGGCTGTGCTTGATCTGAAGTGCCCAATTTCCCTCACTGACCTGCACTATCTGTTCAGGAAAAAATGTGTAGTGTATTTTACAATCAATACTTCAGCTCCAAGTGCATAACAATAGCAAATATTTGTATATTTCTTTGTATATATAATTATATGTAAATATTTATAAACAAGTAAATACAAATAAATATATACATACAAATAAATATATAGGCACACACAAAATAATCTTAAAATCTCCTTTATTAGAAATTATTAGTGAAAAATCAATCTTTTGCAAATTACTAGGACATCCGAATTTTATTTTTTCCATTTATATTTTGTTTTAAAATTTTAAGGGAATTAATCAAATTGCCAAAGCTACCCAGTTAGCAATGTTTGAGCCCAGTTTTTACTCTCACATCCAATATCCCTCTTCTAGTTAATTATAAGCTTTCTGGAAAAACAAAAACACGAAATATTTAGATAAGAGTAAAAATTTCATTAGATCAGTTATAAAGTGTTCCACTGCAAAGAAAGAGAAAGCCAAGCATCTTGAGCTTTAGGAGTATCAACTGTTTGCTTTTTTCTCCCTTTCTCTTTTCTTTCTTTCTTTCTTTTTTTTTTAATTCCAGTATGGTTAACATACAATGTTATATTAGTTTCACTTGTACAATATAGTGACTCCACTCCCATACAGCACTGAGTGCTCATCTCAAGTGCCCCCCTTAATCCCCATTACCTATTTCACCCATCCTCCTGCCCACCTCTCCTATGGTAACCACCAGATTGTTTTCTACCATTAAGGGTCTGTTTCTTGGCTTCTCTCTGTTCTCTCTCACCTTTGTCCTTTTTGTTTCTTATATTCCACATATGAGTGAAATTATATGCTATTTGTCTTTCTCTGGCTGACATATTTCATTTAGCATAATACTATCTAGCTTCATCCATATCACTGGAAATGGCAAGATTTCATTCTTCTATGGCTGTGTAATCGTCTGTTGTATACATATACCACATCTTCTTTTTCATTTAATTATTTCCAAAACTTTTGAAAATCATGTGATAAAATTAAATTTCTTTTATTTTAAAAACTTCTCAAAAAATAATGCATTGATCCTTATAAATGTCAAAACATTATATTTTTTCTTTCTTTTTTATTTTTTATTTTTATTTTTTTAGTAAATATTTTGCTAATATGTATTAAATACTGCATGGTTTGCCCAAGCTAAGATGAAACCACATCATGAATCCATAAGCATTTTGCATTTTCTTTCATTATCTACTCAAAGTCATGCCTACTGCACCTCTAAACATTTCATTAAATCCAATGATACAG
>NC_043702.1:107303569-107305204 GCF_006229205.1 Suricata suricatta
ATTAGATACTGAATCAATTTTTCTTAAGCACTACTAACTGCTTGCTTTTCTTGAAGCTAGATCATTCTGAAAATGTCCTGTTAGACCTATGAGTGCGAACATATGGTATCTGTCCTTCTCTGCCTGACTTATTTTGCTTAGCATGACACCCTCGAGGTCCATCCACTTTCCTACAAATGGCCATATTTCATTCTTTCTCATTGCCATGTAGTACTCCATTGTATATATACCACATCTTGATCCACTCATCAGGTGATGGGCATTTAGGCTTTTTCCATGATTTGGCTATTGTTGACATTGCTGCTATGAACATTGGGGTACATGTGCTCCTATGCATCAGCACTTCTGTATCCCTGGGGTAAACCCCTAGCAGTGCTACTGCTGGGTCATAAGGGAGTTCTATGGATAGTTTTTTGAGGAAACTCCACACTGTTTTCCAGAGCAGAGTGGCTGCACCAGTTTACATTGCCACCAACAGTGTAGGAGGGTGCCCATCTCTCCACACCCTCACCAGCATCCATAGTCTCTTGATTTGTTCATTTTAGCCACTATGACTGGCATGAGTTGGTATCTCAGTGAGGTTTTGATTTGTGTTTCCCTGATGATGAGTGATGCTGAGGATCGTTTCATGTGCCTGTAGGCCATCTGGATGTCCTCTTTGGAGAAGTGTCTGTGCATGTCTTCTGCCCATTTCTTCACTGGGTTATTTGTTTTGTGGGTGTGGAATTTGGTGAGTTCCTTGAGTGACACAATCAAGGGGAACAACATCTGTATCATAGGTATTCCTGAAAAGGAAGACAGAGAGAAAGGGCATGAAGGGATACTAGACCAAATTATAACTGAGACTTTCCCAAACTGGGAAAAGAAATAGACATTCAAATTCAAGAGGCACAAAGAACCCCCTTAAGACGTAACTTTAATCAGCCTTTGGCACAACATATCATAGTGAAACTGGCAAAATATAAAGATAAAGAGAGAATTCTGAAAGCAGCTAGGGAGAAAAGGGCCCTCACGTACAAAGGGAAACCTATCAGAGTGGTTACAGACCTATATAATAAAACCTGGCAGGCCAGGAAGGAATGGCAGGAAATCTTCAATGTGATGAACACAAAAAACATGCAGCCAAGAATCCTTTATCCAGCAAGCCAGTCATTCAAAATAGAAGGAGTGATAAAAGTGTTCCCAAATAAACAAAAACTGAGAGAATTCATGACCACCAAACCATCCCTACAGGAAATCCTAAGAGGGACTCTATAAGGGAAATGTTGGAAAAAATACAAAGTACAGGAGACACCACTATAAACATGAATTCTAGGGAGAACACAATGACTCTAAACCCACATTTCTCAATAATAACACTGAATGTAAATGGACTGAATGCTCCAACCAAATGACACAGGGTAGCAGAATGGATGAAAAAAGAAAACCCATCTATTTCTTGTCTACAAGAGAATGATTTTCGACCTGAAACTGTGTCCTTCAGTTTGAAAGTAAAAGGATGGAGAAATATCTATCATGCGACTGGAAGCCAAAAGAAAGCTGGAGTAGCCATTCTTATATCAGACAAACTAGACTTTAAAGGCAGTAACAAGAGATGAAGAAGGACATCATATAATAATTACAGGATCTCTCCAT
>NC_043702.1:107305304-107307144 GCF_006229205.1 Suricata suricatta
TATCATGCGACTGGAAGCCAAAAGAAAGCTGGAGTAGCCATTCTTATATCAGACAAACTAGACTTTAAAGGCAGTAACAAGAGATGAAGAAGGACATCATATAATAATTACAGGATCTCTCCATCAGGAAGAGCTAGCAATTATAAATATCTATGTGCCAAATTTGGGAGTGCCCAAATACATAAAGCAATTAATCACAAAAAGAAACAATTTTATTGACAAAAATGTGCTAATTGCAGGGGACTTTAATACTCCACTGACAGCAAAGGATAGATCAATCAAACAGAAAATCACTAAAGAAACAAAGGACCTGAATGACACATAGAAACAGATGAAACTGAAAGATATATTTAGAACTCTGCATCCTGAAGATAGGAAATTCACCTTCTTCTCGAGTGCACATGGCACATTCTCCAAGATAGACCACATACTGGGACATAAAGCAACCCTCCATAAGTATAACGAATAGAGATCATACCATGCACACTTTCAGATCACAATGCTATGAAACTTGAAATTAACCACAGGAAAAAGTCTGGAAAATCTCCAAAAATGTGGAGGTTGAAAACCACCCTATTAAAGAATGATTACGTTAATCAGGCAATCAGAGAAGAAATTAAAAAAATATATGGAAACTAACGAAAACGAAAATACAATAATCCAAAATCTCTGGGACGCAGCAAAGGCAGTCCTAAGAAGAAAGTATATTGCAATCCAGGCTCATTTCTACAAACTAGAAAAAGCCCAAATTCAAAATCTAACGGGCACCTACTGGAACTAGAAGGGGAGCAGTAAGAGCACCCCAAACCCAGCAGAAGAAAAGAAATAACAAAATTCAGGGCAGAAATAAACAACATAGAATCCAAAAGAACTGTTGAGCAGATCAATGAAATGAACAGTTGGTTCTTTGAAAAAATAAAAAAAATTGATAAACCTCTAGCCAGGCTCCTCAGAAAGAAAAGAGAGAGCACCCAGATAGACAAAATCATGAATGAAAAAGGATCTATTACAAACAATCCCTTAGAAATACAAGCAATCATCAGAGATTACTATGAAAAATTATATGCAACAACCTGGAAAAACTAGAAGAAATGGACAAATTCCTAAAGGCACATGCACTGCCGAAATTCAAACGGGAAGAGATAGAAAGCATGGATACACCAATAACCAGTGAAGAAATTGAATCCGTTATCAAAAATCTCCCAACGAATAAAAGCCCAGGGCCAGATGGCTTCCCAAGGGAATTCTACCAGACATTTAAAGCAGAGCTCATACCCATTCTTCTCAAACTATTCAAAAAAATAGAAATAGAAGGAAAACTTCCAAACTTATTCTACGAAGCCAGCATCACCTTGATACCCAAACCAGACAGAGATCCAGACAAAAAAGGGAACTACAGACCAATATTCTTAATGATTACAGATGCAAAAATAGTCCACAAGATACTAGCAAATCAAATTCAACAGCACATAAAAAGAATTATCCATCATGATCAAGTGGGTTCATTTCTGGGTTACAGGGCTGGTTCAATATTCACAAATCCATCAATGTGATCCATCACATTAACAAAAGAAAGGATAAAAGCCATATGATCCTGTCGATAGATGCAGAAAAAGCATTTGACAAAATACAGCACCCTTTCTTAATAAAAACCCTTGAGACAGTCGGAATAGAAGAAACTTACCTAAACAGTATAAAAGCAGTTTATGAAAAGCCCACAGCCAATATTATCCTCAACGGGGAAAAGCTGAGAGCTTTCCCCCTGAGATCAGGAACATGACAGGGGTGTCCACTCTCACCACTGCTGTTTAACATAGTGCTGGAAGTCCCAGCATCAGCA
>NC_043702.1:107307244-107337856 GCF_006229205.1 Suricata suricatta
ACATTCCCTGTTCATGGATCAGAAGAATAAACATTGTGAAAATGTCATTACTACCCAAAGCAATCTACACATTCAATGCAATCCCCATCAAAATTGCACCAACATTCTTCTGAAAGCTAGTACAAGCTATCCTCCAATTGGTATGGAACCACAGTATGGAACCCTAATAGCCAAAGTCATATTGAAGAAGAAAACCAAAATGGGAGGCATCACAATCCCAGACTTTAGCCTCTACCACAAAGCTGTCATCATCAAGACAGTATGGTATTGGCACAAAAACAGACACATGACCAACGGAATAGAATAGAGAACCCAGAACTGGGCCCACAAATGTACAGGCAATTAATTTTTGACAAAGCAGGAAAGAGTATGCGATGGAAAAACGACTGCCTCTTTAGCAGGTGGTGCTGGGAGAACTGGACAGCAACATGCAGAAGAATGAAACTAGACCACTTTCTTACACCATACACAAAAATAAACTCAAAATGGCTGACGGACCTGAATGTGAGACAAGAACCCATCAGAACCCTCGAGGAGAAAGTAGGAAACAACCTTCTTGACATCATTCGCAGCAAATTCCTACTCGACACATCCCCAAAGGCAAGGGAAATGAAGGCAAAAATGAACTATTGGTACCTCATCAAGATAAAAAGCTTCTGCAAGGCAAAGGAACAATCAAGAAAAGTAATAGGCAACGGATAGAATGGGAAAATATAGTTGCAAATGATATATCAGATAAAGGGCTCGTATCCAAAATCTACAAGGAACTCACTAAGCTCCACACCCAAAAAACAAATAACCCAGTGAAGAAAAGGGCAGAAGACATAAACAGACACTTCTCCAAAGAGGACATCCAGATGGCCTATAGGCACATGAAATGATGCTCAACATCACTCATCATCAGGGAAACACAAATCAAAACCACACTGAGATACCACCTCACGCCAGTCAGAGTGGCTCAAATGAACAAATCAAGAGACTATAGATGCTGGCGAGGGTGTGGAGAGATGGGCACCCTCCTACACTGTTGGTGGCAATGTAAACTGGTGCAGCCACTCTGCTCTGGAAAACAGTGTGGAGTTTCCTCAAAAAACTATCCAAGAACTCCCTTATGACCCAGCAATAGCACTGCTAGAGATTTACCCAAGAGATACAAGAAATGCTGATGCATAGGAGCACATGTACCCCAATGTTCATAGCAGCAATGTCAACAACAGCCAAATCATGGAAAAAGCCTAAATGTCCATCACCTGATGAGTGGATCAAGAAGATGTGGTATATATATATACAATGGAGTACTACATGGCAATGAGAAAGAATGAAATATGGCCATTTGTAGGAAAGTGGATGGACCTCGAGGGTGTCATGCTAAGCGAAATAAGTCAGGCAGAGAAGGACAGATACCATATGTTTGCACTCATACGTCTAACAGGAGAACAGGAGAAACCTAATGGAGGACCATGGGGAGGGGAAGAGGGAAAGAGAGTTGGGGAGAGAGAGGGACACAAAACCTGAGAGACTATTAAATACTGAAAATGACTTGAGTGTTGAAGGGGAATGAGGAGGGGGGAAAGAAGTGGTAGTGATGCAGGAGGGCACTTGTGGGGAAGAACTCTTGGTGTTATATGGAAACCAATTTGATAATAAACTATTAAAAATAATTTATGAAAATTATAAATATATAAATAAATAAAAGTCATCTTTACCATAAAAAAAGAATCTCAGGATCCAGGTATTATATTTTTACACCAGAATCTTATGTGTCAAGGATGTAAATAAAGACAAGTCTCTTCTTTTATCAGAAAGTAAATCATTCTCAACGCCTCAGAGTTGATTTTTTTTTTATACATCATTGGTCAGAGTGGAGATCAGTCATGTGTTCCAGCCCTACCTGCAAGAGGTAGAAGTGAACATATCTAGAAAAATACCTGAGTCCAGACATCATGGTGCTTAAAAAAAAAAATCTGGAGTTCTATAAACAAGAAAGGCTGCATTTAGAAAGACACTGACTGAGGTTCTGTAGCCACATAGTTTCCTCTGAAAACTGACCATTCAGAGCTGCCTCTCAGGGCCACAGCTTGAGCATGCGGTGAGCCCATACAACATCAACTCAGGCTCCTGATTTTGAGCATGCGGTGAGCCCATCCCCAACATCAACTCAGGCTCCTGATTTCTCTGCATGATTATGGGACCTTGCACCCCTTTTCCTGAAAGTGTCCCCCTCATTGCATCCTGCAGTCTTCCAACTTTGGTCACTGAGGCCTGACCCTCAGACGCTCTTCCTCATTTGATTGCATTCAAAGTGTGTTTTGTACTAGATGTTTTGGTAGGTTTTTGAAACTTTGTGATAAATTACTTTTGTTTTTTTGATGTTTGTTTTTGAAAGAGAGAGAAGGGGGAGGGGCAGAAAGAGAGGGAGACACAAAATCTGAAGCAGACTCCAGGCTCTAAGCTGTCACCACAGACCCTATGCAGGGCTCAAACCCAGGAACCATGAGATAATGACCTGAGTTGAAGTCAGGTGCTTATCTGACTGAGCCACCTAGGTGCCTTGATAAAGCACCTCTAAATGAAAGTGGGGAAGACAGCCATATAAATTGATTGCTATGGGTGTTTGAAAGAAAGGTACCCATCAGAAAACATTCTTTTAACTTTCATCTTTAAAAAGCAAAAATCTCCTAAGCCTCGTGTCCTCATCTAGCTACTGTTTTTCTCTTATTTATTTTCTCTTTGTGGCAGGTTTCTTATTTTTATGTATTTAAACAAACTGTACCTCCAAGTCTTCAATTCACTCTTTATTCTCTTCCAACCAGGTTTCTTCTGCATACACCTAAAGAAAACTTCTGTTCTCAAGGTGACAGATGACTTGGAAGGTGGAAATAGCCAGCACCTCCCTGACTGCATAGCCCCACTCTTTAGTCAGGAGTGTATAGCAGTGAACATCATTTTATCTTGGACACCATGTTTCCACATTTCTTCACAAAGGCTTCTCTTAGCCTCACTGAGAGCTTTTTATCTATCCTCTACACTTCTAGTTCTCTGGGCCTAATCTGCTTTTTTGTATTATTTTTCTTCACAATCTGTGTGTTCACTCCCACTAATAAAGTTTCAAATCAATTATCTTGTTGATGCCCAGACATATATCTCTCATCCAGTCTTCATCTCTAAGCTCCTGAGTAGACCATTCAAATTTTCCCCCATCCCTATCTTGCCACCAAATATTTTAGAGACATGGGACTCTGGCATTGTTACGTGTTTACTATTTCTTGGGTCAATATATGTCCTAATATATGCCTAATAACCCAGAATAATTATTAATAATACACTTTCCACATTGAAAAGTGCCTCAGTGGATGGAAAATTGTGTCACCCTTATGACTGTTTCCATATACTTCTTTTTATATTTAGCACATAAAGAGAGCTTCTTTAAGTGTCAATTAGATCATTTCACTAGCCTACACTAAACCCTTCAGTGAGTCTATAGTGACTACAATAAAACTGATTCTCTATCTTGTGAAATCTAAAGCACCTCTTGGTTTGAGTCCTGACTACATATTCAGCTTCATCTAATGCCTTCCTTCCTTTGCCCACTGCCACCAGTCACCCTTGTCCTCAGTTCCTGCAATCACTGAGCTGTTTTCTCCCTTGGGGACCTTTGCACAGTCCCTTTGGCAGGATGCTTTTTTAACATGGCTTATTTTTCACCTCTCAGTTCTCAATACAAATTCCACCTTCTCAGGGATATCTTTCTTGACCTTATTTCCTAAAATAAGATTCCATTTATCCTTTGTTCTTTATCTCAGCCATTTACATTTGTCTCCATAGTGCTTATCATAATCTGTGTTTCTGTTATGTAATTTTCTTTAATTGGTCTTTCATCAAGATATAAAATCCAAGAACATCTGGGTGGCTCAGCTGGTTAAGCCTCTAACTCTTGATTTCCACTCGGGTCATGATCTCACAGTTATGAGATGGAGCTCCACATGGGGCTCTACACTGAGTGTGGAACCTGCTTAAGATTCTCTCCCCTTCTCTCCCTCTGCTCCTACTCTGCTTGCACTCCTTCTCTCAAAAAATAAAAATAAATTGAAAAATATATGTAAAGTCAAGGCCAATTGCAGTATCTAGAACAGAATTTCTGTGAATCAAGAGATAAAGAAAGGAAAAGTACTTTTTCAGACTGGGAAGGGTCAAAAAATACCTCACAGTGGATGGCCCTGATAAGTTCAATAGGACCAGACAATTTATTTAGGTGGAGACAAAGAGAAAGACATTCCTATAAGAGAACAATGTGCACAAGAAGGAGAGATGTGAGAATTTGAGGAACAGGGAATGGGAAGGTATGGCTGGAGTGACATAAATTATCAATAAGCTGGAACTAGACTATAGATGTCTTTGAATACCCAGTTAGGCATCTGGACTTCATCTTATAGACATGGACTGTTACTAAAGTATCTTACTTGTGCTCTGAAAATTAAAGTCAAAATTAATCTCACCAACCCCTCTACCAAACTGGAGGGCTGTTGGCTGATTTCAAAACTTCCTGTACAGATACAGTGATCAAGATAATGTGGTTCATTTCAGTTGCTTCATGAAAGAGTAGACAGAATAGATGGCCCAGAAATAGACCCACATGAATATAATCAACTGATCTTTGACAAAGGAGCCAAAGCAACTCATTGGAGAAAATGTAGTCTTTTCAACAAATGGAGCTGGAACAACTGGACTTCCACAAGCAAAAAATAGATAAATTAGTAAAACTAGACAAAGACTTTTCACTTTTCACAAAATTAACTCCACACAGATCATAGGCTGAAATGTAAATTGTGCAACTATAAAACTCCTAACTATAATGTAGGAAAAAATCTAGGTGACTTTAGGTTTGGTGATGACTTTATAGATACAACACCAAAATTACAATTTATGGAAGAAAAAAGTAATAATCTGAGCTTTAGTTAAAAAAAAAAACACCTCCATATCTGCAGAAGATGCGGTTAACAAGTGCAAAGACAAACCAGAGACTGGGAAAAATATGTGCAAAGCACCTATCTGGCAAAGGACTGTCATTCGAAATATACAAAGAACTCTTACAACTCAATAAGAAAACAATGAACATGATTAAAAAGTGAGCCTAAGACCTTAAAAGATGCCTCACCAAAGAAGCTAAAGAGATGGGAATTAGTGTTTGAAAGTATTAGGAAAATTCAAATGAAAACAGTGCAATAATACTATGCACCTATTAGAGTGATCAAAATTCAAAACATTGAAAACACCAACCAAATGCTGTCGAGAATGTGGAATTAGAACTCTCATTCGATGTCAGTTATGATGCAAAATGATACAGCCGCTTTTGAAGACAGTTTGAATGTTTGTTACAGAACTAAACATAGACTTATGCCATCCAGTAATTGCACTCCATGCTATTTACCCAAAGAGTTGAAAATTTATGTCCACCAAAAAGCTGAAAACAAATTTTTATGACATCTTTATTCATAAATGCCAAAACTTGCTAATGGCCAAAATGTTCTTCAATACGTACATGAGTAAACAAATCATGGTGCATCTGTACAATAGATTATTCAACAGTAAAAATAAATGAACTAGCCAGGAAAAGACATGAAGGAAACTTAAATACATATTCATAAGTGTAAAAAATATCTGAAAAGCCTAAACACTGTAAGATTTCAGCTATATGATGTTACTGAAAAGGCAAAAGTAGTAGAATAAAAAAGTGGTCCCTAGGGTTTAAGAGAGAAGGAGGGCAAATATAAATAGGTGGATTTTCAGGGCATTTTATGGATTAGAAAGAGAAGTTTTTAAGATATTTGATTATTGTAAACGGTGGATACATGAAATTATACATTTGTCAAGAACCTGTAACTGTGTAACTATAAACACAAATAGATGATAGGGATTAAGGAGTGCACTTGTTATGATGAGCACTGGGTGTTGCATGGAAATATTAAATCACTACATTGTACACCTGAAACTAATATAACTCTGTATGTTAACTAACTGGAACTCAAATAAAAACGTAAAAAAGTAAAACCAAAGAATGATAATTAATGTAAACTATATACTTTCATTAATATAATATAATAATAATAATATATTACTATTAATCAAATGTAACAAAGGTACTCTACTAATGCAAGGTGTTAATAATGGCAAAAATGAGGACATTGGATATATGGGAGCTTTCTATAATTCTGCTCAGTTCTTTCTGTAAACCTTAAATTTCTCTTAAAAATAAAATTTATTACTTAAAAATTTTTAATGTTTTTATTTATTTTTTTAGAAAGAGAGAGACAGCATGAGCAGGGAAGGATCAGAGAGAGAGGGAGGGAGACACAGAATTCGAAGCAGGCTCCAGGCTCTGAGCTAGCTGTCAGCACAGAGCGTGATGTGGGGCTTGAACCCATGACCTGAGCTGCAGATGGACACTTAAACCAACTGCGCCACCCAGGTGCCCCAAATCTATTGCTTTTTAAAAATCACTAATTTCATGAATCTTGTACTGAGATTCAAATATTGATGTTTTCTTACTGTATCGTTCTATCATTATTTCTTTTGCCCAGGTTTCATTAGCTAGAGTAAGTCACCTGTAAGGAAAGATATGTTGATTTTGCTTTTCTTACAACCCTCCCCCCACAAATACCTATTAAAAGTCCTGAGATGCTGAATACATGGAGTTAAGACCTAAGCCATAATTTAACAATAATGAAAATTTCAAATAAACTCATATTCTCCTTGGATACAAAGGCATTTTAGCCTTATGCTGTCTGAAACTTTTGAGTTATCCAATATCCAGTGAACATTTATTCCAGCTCATTGAAGCTGAATATCCAGAGGACTCACTGAATTAATTTGTGCAGGCATGATATTTTTAAGAGAGCCCATTGTAAATTCTAAATAATAAGGATTATCTTGGCACTTGAGACAAGCAAATTCAATGATATTGTGAATGCAGCATTTATGTCCTAAAAGAATGCCTTTGTCTTCTTAGGTTTTCTGGGTATCACCATACTATAGGAAATTCTTTAAAAAATAAAACACATTCAGGAATTGAACAGAGATCACTAGGCCTGAAGGTACCTTCAGAGGTCATTTGGTTCATCTTCCACATTTCCATTGTTATTAAAGTCACCGATGCTCATTATATCTAGACCATGACATTGAACACCTTCCTTGTGGGTGAGGAGATCATGTGACTGAAGTGTAGCCAATGGATTATTAACAAAAGTGATATGGAGTACTTTCAGGTTTGGCCTATTAAATGTTCCCAAGGATACAGAACTGACATGGCAATGGAGCAAGAGGAGGCTGAACTTTAGGTCCAACATCCTGAAGAGAAGGCAAGTTTTTAAGGTAAGTCTAACAGCTTAGAGATTATGTTCTTTAAATGGCACTGGGTGAAGGAAGGAGCAGCCCAGGAGAAATTCAAGCAAATAACAGCAATTTGGAAGATCCTCTCGAGCCTTTTGAGAATAGAAAAAAAAAGTATAGCCAAAATTTGCCAAAGGAACCAAGACTCCAGAGAGCAGGGAAGTGCAGAACCTTAAGGAATTTGCTGATTCTTAAGCTTTAATATAAGAACCTAAGAAGGTTTGCAGAAGACAGTGAAAAGCAGAAGAGTCAAAAAATTGAAGAATCTTGGTTGGGCCCCTTAGTGGAATTTAATCTAGCAGTGAGAGTAAACCGGAAATAGATCAGGCCTTACACAGATTGAAAGCCAAGCCTGTGAGTGCTCAGGCACCTGCTGGGTTGAAATGATCTGCCTCTACTAACTGTCAGAGGATAGGGTGACCTAGGCCTGAGGAAAGATGCCATCATCTACCGTCTTTTTAATTTTTGATGCATAGTTACTGGCTTTTACTTTAATACTATGAGATCAAAACCAAACAACCAACCAAGCAATCAAGCAACCAACCTACCAAACAAACCAACAAACAAACAAACAGATGAAGGAAAAAAGCCAACAATGGAAACATAGCAATGGAAAATATACCAATAAATATGATATAACCTTAGTCCTAACCCTAAAAATATAGCCAAGAAAATAGAAGATAAGATGCAGAATTCAGTAGAGGACTAAAATATATCAAAAAGAATCAAATGAGATTTTGAAAATTGAAGGATAAGAAAATGAAATTAAAGAACTCAGTAAGTTGGGCAAAGCTGAAGTTAGGATTGATGAACTAGAAGACAAGCAAGTAGAATAAACTCTACCACCTAGATGTCTGACTATTACTAAGGAAAAAATGATAAATATAGACTAGAAAGTAAAACATAACAAACCTGAGGATCACAGTGAAAATATCCAACATTCTTCTAATTAGAGGGCTAGACAGAGAGGACAGAAAGAATGGGTCAGTGAGGCATCTGGGTGGCTCAGTTGTTTAAGCATCCTACTCTTGATTTCAACTCAGGTCATGATTCCATGGTCGTGAAATCAAGCCCCACATCAGGTTCTGCACTGACAGTGCAGAACTTACTTGGATTCTCTCTCTCTCTCTCTCTCTCTCTCTCTCTCTTTCTCTCCCCCCACCCCCTCTCTCCCTTCCTCCTCAAAATAAATTAAAAACAACAACAACAACAACAACAACAACAACAAAGAAGGAATGGATCAGAAGATATATATGAGGGAATGGATGAGAATTTTCCAAAACAGTTGAAAATTACAACAGATTTAAGAAAGCTATCAATTTCATTGTAATATTTTTCTATAGCTGCTATAATAAGTTACCCAAAACTAGTGGCTTAAAGGAACTCACATTTATCATCTATACTTCCAAAAGTTGGAAGTCCAAGTAGGTTCACCTGGTTCCTCTGCTTCGGCTCACAAAGCTAAAATTAAGGTGTTGGCCAGTTTGAGCTCTTATGCAAGTTCATTAATTTGCTGACACAATTCGGTTGTAGAGCTAAGGTCCCCAGTTCTGAGGCTATCATCTGGGATTCTCTTTCAACTCTTTAAGACCAACCGCATTCCACATCATATAATTCCCTCCATCTTATCATTCCCAACATTTTTCTAATTAGAGGGCTAGACAGAGAGGACAGAAAGCCCTCAGTGAGCCCTCTTCACTCTTTGAATCTTAGACTCTGCAAGATACACTGTTGCTAAGATTTCTGACACTAACAAGGATTTCCCTTACTGCAGTTTCCAATAACATGTCCCTTGCCTTCTCCTGGGCCCTCACCTTGTGTCTTCCAAGTACAGATTTCTAATGTTTACTGCAATTTAGGCTTTTTCTAAGATGAGGCAGGACTTTAAAAAATTCTCATTTACTTCAACAGTGTCCATATTTATAACACTCTATTCAAAATAACCTAAGATTTTTCTATCATGCTTTTCAAAATTCATCCAGCCTCCACCCACTGCCTGATTCCAAAATGACTTCCACTGTTTTGAGAGATACACAAGTAGTGGGAATGTCAAGTACCAGAATACCAATACCAGTTAGTGGGGACTAGGAAGGTCTTGAAAGTTTCCAGGGGCACACACTGTTTCATGACACACAATGGAATGTTTACTAGGAAGCAGGTTGTTGGGCAGGAAGATCTTGGAGAACCCATGAAA
Organism: Suricata suricatta; assembly: GCF_006229205.1. Classification (NCBI taxonomy): domain Eukaryota; kingdom Metazoa; phylum Chordata; class Mammalia; order Carnivora; family Herpestidae; genus Suricata; species Suricata suricatta. Next base: position 107,316,825 of record NC_043702.1, read on the forward strand.
GCCATTGTAAGGTGTTTTAACCTCTTCTATGGGCAATGAGGAGGCACCAGAAGCCTTACTAACACTAATAAGAAGGCAATTTTGAATAGGTCAAGAAAAAAAAGAGGAGGCTTTTTGAGGCAATCCTAATTAAAAACATTACATTTTTGAGTATAACAGGCCAAGAGGCAGAGTGACATAATAGAAAAAATAAGAAATTCTGAGTTTGAGCTCAGCACTAATGGGTTCAGTGAGTTGAGGCCAACCCCTTAATGCTTCTGAGTTTCACTGTATTTATCTGTTGCAATGGGGCATATCTAAATTAGGTACTCTGTTTTCTATAGTAGTAATACTTCTAGATCTATATGCATAAGAATAGAAATAGGACAAATCACCCTCAATATATGGAACAACCACCAGGCAAACAAAACTCAATTAAAGAGTTACCTGCTTAGAGTAGTATATTGCTCAAATCCCAAATTAACACCTGACTTAAAAATGAAGGATGTAATGACATGTGTAGAACTCCTTGTGCACCTCCCAGGTCACCTTAGCCTTATCCCATCTCAGCCACTACTGCAGTGACTAGGACTGTGCTTCTGGGTAGTTTCACGTAGATGCTACTTGACAGCACCTTACTCTAACCTCTGTTTTGGACCTGTCCCTTCCTGCCTGTGGAAGTCACAACTTCAAAGCTGAAGATATCTATGCATCTTAACCACAAATGCTTGCACAAGCCATAGATGTCACAGAGTTAACATCACGGGCCACCCCTCACTGAGAGAGGTCAAGAGCTTGAAAAGAAATATTTACCTGGATCCTACACTAGTGATCATCAAACCCATATGGCTCTTTGTCTTGCCTTCCTTTTCTTCTCTGAGGCATTTCCCTCCCTCCTCTTTTCCCATTCCTGAACTCAGGATCATGTCTGAAGTAACTTGCCTGCAGGCAAGTCTGTGTTTATAGCCCCTGACTTCTTGAGAAACCAAGCCAGGGAAATAGGAGGCAAAAGTAATCTGACACTTGAGCAAAATGAAGATCAGGAGCACTGATCCCTACACAGTTGAAAACCCCCTATAACTTTTGACTCCCCCAAAACTTCACTACTAATAGCCAGTAGTTGACCGGGAGCCTTACTGAAAGCATAAAATGATGATTAACACATAATTTGTATGTTTTATATATCACATACTATATGTATTCTTACAATAAAATAAACTATAGAAAAGAAATTATTATTAAGAAAATGATAAGAAAAATCCATTTATAGTTCTGTACTGTAATTATTGAAAAACATCCACATAGAAATAGACTAGTGCTGTTTACAGCCATACCACCCTGAATGCACCTGATCTCAGAAATAGACTAGTGCTGTTTAAACCTTTGTTGTTAAAATGCCCACTGTACTTATAGAAAGGCTGGGTTAGTCAACAGGAGGCATGACTGTGAAGGAACCACAAAACCAAAGTAGTGGAGACCAATGCAAAGTGTCCACATGACAGTGTGGTATTAATGAAATCCAAATATTTCAAAGTTAGTAACATAGACAGTAGGCTGGCTCAGCTCAGGCCACTGTGGATAGACTATTATCCTGAACTTGCTGGTATGAATTCAAGCTGGCCAAACTTCTCATTGCTGTTCTGCATTCCATGGTCTAAGACAGACAAAGCACTGGTTACAGGGCACAGTCTCAGCCCATTTGCACTTGGTTCTTATGATGGATTTATCAATGGACATTCTGGATGTCATTTCATGAGCTGATTAATGAAGTGTGCCCTCCTCATCCTACCCACTGTCTCTCTCTCATCTGTACTATTGTCTTCATGGCAAATGTTGTTGACTGAAATGACCTTTTTATATTTTTCTCTGTACTCACTGCTGAAACCCCACCATGAAGACAACACTCCATTATTTACCAGTGGATCCTCAGAACTTAGATAGTAACTTGCCATAGATGTATTCAACAAAGATTTGTTGAATGAATAAATGTTTCATTTATTGGACTCACCAGGCTCTGTGCAGTAGGGAATTCACCAAGCCAAGACCACATGTTTGCTGGACACCTGGCCTTCTCTCCACTTTGCCAAGCCTACCTTTCTTAGTTCAAAATACCACATGGTTTTCAGGAAAAGTATGTGAGTTGAGAAACTGAGATAGGGCATGTAAAAGGTCAAGCACAGTCCTTGGCACATAGCAGGTACTCTGCAAAGCCAGCCACTCTGACGGGGAGATTGCAGGCAGCAGTCTGAGGACATGGAGGTGGCTTGGGAGGTACTCCAGCCTCTCTAGAGACTTCTGAAGTCCCATCCCATTGATAGCTGCCCTCTCTGCCCAGTCAGAAATCTGCCTTGTGTGTCAGAACTGCATTTTCTCTGACATTTTCCCATTTCTTTTCTTCCTGTAAATGGGAAATGAAGTATAAAAAGTTGTGCACAGCCTACTGCCTTCATCAGAACTCTATGTAGAGATGTTGGCATTTAAATGCCAGACATCCTGGTGATGTCAGGATGAAGTCAGCCTCAGGTTTGTCTTGGGGTCATGGGTAAGGGGCAGGGGTCCTCCTTGGTTTCTGATTTAATAAGAGGATTGCTTCCAGCCAAAAGCAAGGCCAGTGAGGTCAGTGCTGAACACACACAGCTCCACTGAGAAATAAAGGGGCCAGATGGTTATTACACTGTGTGTGTTTCTTGTAAAAGGAAAAAAATTTCTAGAGGTGACTGTAACAGAAGCTGTTCATCGGGAGAGAGGCAGAGCTCATGAAGGAACCTGTGCTTGGCTTTGCACCAGAGGGCAGTTTCCTCGTGAGAAATTTGATAGTTTGATATGTGGTCCAAATCATGCTCACAGACCCTTATGGCAACTTGGCTGGGGGTGGAGGCCATAGGGATGGAGAGAGACACTGCCACATTGTGGAAATTAAAAACACATCACCCTATCTCATATTCCTTAGCTTCTCATTTTGATGCTTCAGAAAGCTCTGGAAAGGGTAGCTGTTGATGGACATGGTACTTGATTGACTAGAGTGATGTGAGTCTAACTGCACTCTGCCACTTATAGGGCTGCAGGATTTAAGCAAGCTCCAGTTATTCTTCTGTTTTCTAAGTGGTACATATAGACTTGAAATGTCCATTCTCCAGTAACCAGGTTAAATGAAATACCTTACCTAAGCCTGTGATACCTGTTGCCATCTAGGAAACATTAAGTCCCTCCTCCTTTCAATCTGGAGTCCACTGATGGGGTGTTGGGCAGTCCTCAAAGACATTGTATCTTCCCTTACACAGAAGAGGGATTAGTGAAAAGTCCACAAACTAAGGTGTTAAGCCATTTAAATGATGCTCCAACACCACTCATTCTCATTTACTGCAAGTGCATTCATCACCATGAGCTCATCCATGCTGACATGGCCCTCCTAAGGATAAGCATGGCATCGTCACTATAATTCCATGTTAATTAGCTAGGCAGTTATTCCTAACTGTTCATGGCCAGGATTGTAGTTCAATCAAGTAAATAACATTTCAAGCAGTTAATAAAAGCAATGAAATTTGTAACTGCCCATAAATATGATTTCATAAATTTGGAACAAGTTTAAGCAGTCAGTGGTCTGTCCTTGTCACACAAGTATCAGACAATCAGCATCACTAATGCTGCATGGGAATCTGTTGAGAATTCTTCCTTCCATATGTTTTTAAATTATGTTTCTTTTTGCCTCTTATCCCACTCATTAACTTTCAAAATGTGTTTTTCTTAAGGTTCCACCTTTGGGGAAATAGCCATTTTCTCCCACTGATACTGCTTGTGAATTCAGTCTTATTATGAGCTGAGATTCCAAACGCCACCCAACTTGTTATAATTCTTTTTAATGCCCTCAGCTTTTTGGTTACAATTTATTTTCCAAAACTGAAGGTAATTACAGTGCTAGGTTCCCACAGGATTTTCAGCATGTGGGTGAGAGCCTTACATCAGGAGAGGTGGTTACTTTCTCCAGTGGATGTTTAGACTTTGGCAAGCTGCTTTCTTTAACCTCATTTCACTGTCTCCACTTTCTTCCTTTGCTAGCTGTGAGCTGGGTCTACAGGCTCACAGGTGGCTTAGATGCCACATCTGACCTCAGAAAACTCATGTACACTGTCCTCATTGGACCTGTGCATGTATGTACCCCTGCTATCTGTAGCTCCTCTTTGGTGCCACAACTGAGTATGAAGGGCATCTGCCAGACATGGGATGCCTGCTCCTAGTCCCAGCCCCTCTCCCCTGCTCAGACTCTCTGGTACAATCTAGTAGAAGCTGCCTTCCCCTGCTAGCCCTTGGTCTGTAGAGGGTTGAAGGGACTCCATTAGGTTTGCATGTTGGGACCTTCTGCCTCCACATGACCCTGAGGCACATTTTGGGGTCCACTGAGGGACAAGAAGGTGCAGACTGACAGAAGTCAGCACTCAGAGGGAAGGCTGGGACAGCATGGAGTCCTAGAAAGACCACCTGGCAGGGAGGGGAAGGCTCGGGTTCTGGCCTGGAGCCTATCACATTGCTCTCACCCCCATTTCACTGTCTCCTCACCCTATGCATCCAACCCACTGTCCACCAGCCCACTCACTTACTCAGCTACTCTGAAATTCATCCAGGCCTCCATTACCTTGATCGTGAACTTACCAACCACCCCCACTCACTCATTCTCTCATCACCCACTCTTCACACTTACCTATGCATTTGCACCCCTTCCCACATCTTAGCTCTGGCTGTCGCCCCTCCCCCACCATCCCAACTACCCATGTAGGCACTCACTTTCTCCTTCACTACTAAACTGACTATCATGCTTGGTCCTCTCAGGAAGCAATGCTGACCAAGGGCTTTAGGAAAAGCAGAGATGAATCAGACTTGGTGGCCCACTGAGAGGGGCTTCCTGCAAGTGAGAGGCAGGCAAAGCAGGTGGCCACAGCACAGTGTGAGCAGGAGCTGGGGCAGAGCAAGGTAAGGCAGGAGCAGAGGGAAGGCAAGAAGGGAACCTAAAGTGAGAGTTCAGTGCCCAGTTAGAGAGAGCAAGGCTAATAAAGGCCTGAAACCACAGATGGAGGCAAAGAAAGTGCACCTTACCTGGAGAAGACCATATTTTAAATAATAGCAGAGGGATGAGAGATGAAAGACAGTCTGGAGAGACTGGCTGGAGCAGGTCTGGTGTGCCTGAAATGTCTGAAATGGAGAAAGAGCCAGACGGAGGCAACAGCAGGTGATCAGTGCCTTCTAAGTGGAACAACTCATCACAGATTTTTTGGACCCTATCAGGACCTCCATTTCATTATCTACAAAATTAAAAGTCTAGAATGTAGTGTCTCAGACCTTTCCAATGGACCAACTTTAAAAATCTCCAAGTTTGGTGGGAGAATGGGGCAGAAGAGGGGTTGGTGTGTTGTCTTCATTTTGCAGAAGACTATACTGGCATTCCAGAAGTCACATGACTCCTTGAGATCTCACACACCAAGAGAGAAGCTCTCAGCTCCCTGATCTAAGACAGAGCTTGAGCATGTGGCTTCTGTGGTCTGTGCAGGTGTGAGCTATGCCTTGGTCTGGGACAAAGGCTATGATGCACCAGTTAGATGGCTGCTGCTACCATTGTTACCCTTTGAGGTGATGCAAGAGAACTTGATACACAGACACAATGACCAGAGCTGTGGCTGCTTCTGGTTAGCAAGTCCAGTTCTTCTGTGAAAGAGGCTTCTGGCAAGAGAGGATACCAATTAATACATTAATCTCACCCCTCTACTAAATGGAACATTGTTGTCTTGTCACTGGTCCTTGCCACACCTTAGTCCAGGGCAGATCACAGGAAATCTCCGACTAGATCAAGGTTTTCCAACTCCTTTATTGTGGGAACTTTCCTAGTTCTGAAGAAAGACCTAAAATAAAGACAGGGAATGGAACAGTTCCTAAGTTAATAAAACGTTTTACACACCAGAGCCCCAACCCGGCCCACTTTTCCAGCATCAGCAGAAGGGCCAGTGGTTCTTGGAGGGGATTTCTCTAACCACTTCCTGTCCAGGCACAGGCACAAGGTTTGGTAGTCATTCTCTCCCCTCATTCCATAACAATTGTACTGGAGACGTTTTCTCAACAGGCATCTCATAATAATTTAGATAATTAAAAAATAAAATGAAAGTTTTGAAACATATTAGTTATACTTAGGTACTTATACATTATTTACTTACATGTGCACAAACACAATCATGGCCACGAATTTTCAAAAATTTCATTTTCTTTTCATGGAAGGTGTGTCAGAGTCTTTCACTCTAGAACCATTTATTGAACTGCCACCATATGGCAACCCTTATGTCTGGTCCTGGAAGACACACAGCTGCACACCACAGCTCTGCCTTCAAGGTAGCTCCCTCAGTTGACTGAAGAAACAGGGCATGTTAATTAAAATATACATTGATAAATCTTTAACAGTGATTCACAAAAAAGACCACAGAGGTGAAACACCTACCTGTGTGAAGCCACGTTAAGTCTTGAGAAACTTGGTATGTGAGCTGGATTTTGAAGGATAAGTTAAAGAATGGATAAGGAGAACTGTAGAAAATAGAGAAGGTTTGTGTAAAGGCATAGAGGTCTTCAAGGTTTTTGCACACCTGCAATTCACCCCACATGCACAGGTCTAAAGTGCAATATGGGAATTGGGGAAGATGAGATGGGGTCATGAGAGGGATGTGATGGAGGACTAGAGCTGCTTTAAGGAGTTTGGAAAGGAGCTCAAAGGCTATGGGTTTCTCAGAGTGGCTGGTGGCTTAGTCAGTTGAGCATCAAACTCTTGATTTCAGCATGGGTCATGATCCCAGGGTCATGGAATTGAGTCCTGCCTTGGGCTCCACGCTGATTGTGGAGTCTGATTTAGGAATCTCTATTTCTCTTCCTCTCTCTCTCTCAATCAAAAAAAGAAAAAACTTCTATGTGGTTTCTCTAAAGAATTTTAAGAAGTTGAAAGAAAAGATCAGATTTTCAAAGAGACTCTTAAATAAAGAGAACAAACTCAAGGTTGCTGGAGGGGTCTTGGGTCAAGGGATGGGCTATATGGGTAATGAACATAAAGGAAGGCACTTGGGATGAGCACTGGGTGTTATATGTGAGTGATGAATACTATTACTCCTGAAACTATTTACTTTGGATTTAAATAAATTTAAAGTAAAATAAAATATATGTCAAGTGAAATAAGTCAGAGAAAGACAAATACCATATGATTTCACTCATGTGAAATTTAAGAAATAAAGCAAATAAACAAAGATAAACAAAAAGCTGGACTTTTAAATACAGAGAATAAACTGGGGCCTGCCAGAGGGGAGGTGGGTGGAGGAATGAGTGAAATAGGTGAAGGGGATTAAGAGTACACCTATTCTGGGGTGCCTGGATGGTTCAATTGACGAGGGTCTGACTCTTGGTTTTGCTTTAGGTCATGATCTCATGTTTCTTGAGATTGAGTCCTGCATAGGACTCAGCACTGAATGTGCAGAGCCTGCTTCAGATTCTCTCTCTCCTCTCTATCTGCCCCTCCCTTGCTTGCTCTTATGCATCTGCTTTCACTCTCTCTCAAAATAAATGAATAATTTTTAATGTTTATTTATTTTTAAGAGGAAGAGAGAGTGTGGCAGAGGAAGGGAGACACAGAATGTGAAGCAGGCTCCAGGCTCTTAGGTGTCAACACAAAGCCTGATGTAGGGCTCAAACCCACAAACTGAGAGATCATGACCTGAGCTGAAGTTGGTCACTTAACCAACTGAGCAACCCAGGCACCCCAAATAAATAAACATTTTAAGAAAAAAAGAGTACACTTATCATGATTAGCACTGAATAATGTATAGAATTATCAAACCCATATATTGTACACTCAAAACTAATATAACACTGTATGTTATTATATTTGTTTTAAAAAGACTTGAAAAGGATAGACTGGAAAGAATATGAACAGAATAGGTGTCATCTAGCCAACAGATGATGAGGATTCATTACCAATTAAGGACAAAAGATGTTATACAAAGCTTATTAGAGGTGGAACCAACAGGCCCAGTTTTCCAAGCAGATAGGGAGAGTAAGCATTGAGGAACAGAATGACTTTCTGGAGTCCAGTTCTGCTGGTCCAGGGTCCTCTGAAGGATGTGGTGGCATTGGCAAAAATGGAGGCAAGAGAGCCTTGTTGATCACCAGCCTGGCATCTCTATCTTGCCAGGTTTTGTGCCTTTATTTATAAATTTATGACGTCAAAAAGTGGAATTTTTACAAATAATTCTCAGTGATAGGATGCTTTGAAAAGGGTGCAGAAACAGGCTTTACATAGGCATTTTTGCAGAACTACTCTAATTACAATGAGGTAATTTACACATCGTAGGATAACAAGATATTCTCAGTGAAAAGCAGATAACATACACATTTGTTTGAACCGGTAGTAAATCTTACAACTAAGAAGATAGCAGGATGTTTTCAGTGAGAAGCAGATAGCAAACACATTGGTTTATAACAATAACGCTAAGATTCAGGCATAAACAAGGCTAGGAGGCATTCTATTTGGCTTATAAGAGGAAGAATGCATTTGCAATGGTTAGTAAATAAACCTTTTGTCAACCTTGTTCTTTGATTTTGAAGGTGTAAGCTGCCATAGGCCCCCTAGATGTGCCAGCCTTTGCATGTGAGTTTAAGTTGTAACTACTCTTACCCATCCTCACAATGGGCACCAATTAGCATATGTATGTGCAGTACTTTATGCCTGCTCTTGTTTGTTTCTTATTCCTAAATTAGGCTTTTTATCTCCAGGCCAGAGTTAATATTATTCTTGTGTTCTTTAACCCCCTTTATTATCCATGTCTTAAGTTTGTGAAGCTCAATAGAATAACCTTTTGACAAAACATCTGCAGTGCTTTGTTTAAATTCCTCTTTATAGAGTGGGAATATGCTTCTTCCTATGAGGTATCTGTGTAGTGAATATGGGTCTGACTTGGAACATTCTGAGGCCTAATCAATAGCAACAGACTTAATTTCACATGAGCATGGTGGGGGGGCACTTGTGGGGAGAAACACTGGGTGCTATGTGGAAACCAATTTGACAATAAACTATTAAAAAAATTTCACATGAGCAGTAGTAGCAGAAGGAGATGCCAGTTTCCGCCTCGCATGGCAGGAGCTGTGCATGTCTGCCATTTCCTTACTGTGACCGTGTCATCCAGCAAGGCCGGTGCGGCTCCCAGCAATGACTCTTTCAGAATGCTAGAATGGGACAATATTCACCAAGACTGGTTGTACAAGAGGAGGAGCAATTTTAGGGGCTAGGACTATGAGCTGGTTTCAGAATCAGTTGAGTTTGTGATATTTCTTGTACATTCATGTGGTGAATTGCAGAGGGCAATAGGTTCTCTGGGTCAGAGTTCAGGGCTAAGGTTTTTATTGATGTATATATGCAAAATAAAAAAGATCCATAAAAGTAAATTAAATATCTAAAATTTTCAATTCAAAGATGGATACTATTAATGCTTATTATCCTATACGTTTTTACTATACATTTGTATATCAGAAGTCAGTCTCCAAGTATCTTTAGGTCTCCACAATCTTCTCACATTAGACAAAGATGGTTTGATCACTCAGATCACATGTTTTAAGAAAACAAGAATTTCACCAAATAAATATATTAAAACATTATCTGTTTACCCTTGCTTGCCCTTCACCCCAAATCCCTGCTTCTGTCATACCGTGTAGCCCATTCTCTTCTCTCCCTACAATTTCTGTTCTATTTTTCTACTTTTGCCCTAAAATGGACTTTATCCAATTTCTTGACTATATACATAATTATATCAAGACTATCTTATGCAGCAGATTTCCTGGAAGCATGAAGAAGGATTCCATAATTATTAGCTGGCACAGACAGTAGTATGTGAGCATCATTCTGATAATATTTCTTCAGCAACAGGGAATTTGTGTCTGGCTCCTGGTCTGCTCTCTCTCTCTGCCCCTAAACTTGGCTTGCTGCCACCACCTTGCTTTATCTCTGTCTGGAAAAACTTCTCCTTCTTTCCTGTTGCCTGAAAAGAGCAAAAAAGAATATTCTTATTTCTTTATTATGAAGAGACATGTATTTCTTTTTCTCCAACTCCAAACAAGGCTCAGGTATGAACATAACATTGAACAACTAGGCACACATGCACACAAATAAACAAACAAACAAGCAAAACACAGCAAAAACTTGTCAATTTGAGGTTTTTCTTTTTTATATTAGACTTAATATCTTGGCAACAGTGTTAACACAGAGGTATTTTCTCTACACCCCTTTGTACATTGAATCATACATAATTAAAAGTTATGCAATTTTGGGGTGCCTGGGTGGCTCAGTCGGTTAAGCGTCCAGCTTCAGCTCAGGTCATGATCTCACATTCATGGGTTCGAGCCCCGCATCGGGCTCTGTGCTGACAGCTAGCTCAGAGCCTGGAGCCTGCTTCAGATTCTGTATCTCCCTCTCTCTCTGACCCTCCCCTGTTTCCACTGTCTCTCTCTGTTTCTCAAAATAAATAAAGAACATAAAAAACTTTTTAAAGTTATGCAATTTTTAATAGTTGTACGGCACTCCATTCTGTAGCTGTATCAAAGTTAAATTTAGTATTAATTTATTATTCTGCTTAAAATTCTTTTTCTTTTTTCCCCTAATACTCCCTATATTTGATGAGAATCTTTTTTAATACAACTTTGTCCTGCTTATTCCTGAAAAAGTCAGGAGTAGTCAGTAAAGATTTCCATGTGTTCTGTCTAGAACATTCTACAGTCATCTGTGTCCTTTGTTGCCCCTGATCTACTTTATAATGGTGTATGCTGTAGAAAATAGTTAATAATGTAGATACACTTTTTTCTGTAGAAATAAAAATGAATTTGTGGAATGAAACTGAGTTTTATTCTGTGGAAACTGATCAGTTTTACATCTCTTTGTAAATTAATTTAGGCTTTTTTGATGCCCTGAATATATGTGTTCTCTGCATTCTCCTTTAAACCAGTTGTAACATCTTATTTATTCCTTCATTAATAATGACATGAATATAATCTTGTTATATATTCATTTTATATTCATCAGATAGTTGCAATTTTACCTTTCCTTTAAAAATCTTTTAATATTCCCCTGTGGTAAATTTCTAGATGTTAAAATACTCAGCCAAATATTATAAATGTTATTGCTATGGTTTTTGATGTGTACTGCTACATTTTTCTTCAGAAATATCTTATTAGTTTATACTCTCTACAACAGTACATGAGATTACCTTTTTAAAAAAAATACTGTTGACATAAATTTATTGTTATCTTCATTGTCATCCTCATTATCATCACCATAATCTTAGGATACTAATATGGAATAAAGGGAATTTTATGGTTCTATTAAGTTATATACTTTGTTTCAGTAAAGTTGAATATATTTTGAATACTTCTCCATTATCCCACCCTTCTGGTTTCTATTAAAGAAGACTTTTCTCTAATACACCTGTTCTTACCTACCATTTACTGCTCTCATGGAAGTACAAGGAGTTAATTATTTGGTTGGAGACAATTTTGTGCTCAAATTTCTCAGTTAGGTAGAGCCAGTGGGACAAAAACTTTCACCTTCTTCGCTTGGGCCAGTGCCAGGCAGTGACCTGGATAAATGTGATGCTCTTTAGACATGACCTCAGGTGAACCTTCCTTTGTTTTAGACGAGGTACTGGGGAGACAGCAAGCTCTTTCTACCTCCTTCAACCTCACATATCAATAAACCTGCTGATTTTACTGTCTTTTGTCTTAAGTGATTCAGATGATCCTGCTTTTTGTTTATGTATGTGTTAGTCATTTCCCTTTATCCATGAAATACCTACCTATGCATATTGTTTGCATGTTTTGTTCTTGAGATGTGTATATTTTTCTTTGTGATTTGCAAGAACACTCAATATAATATTGATAACTCATGTCTATCATGTTTTTTAAATATTTTCCTACATTTTGTGCTATGCATACACACAATCACATACTCACATATATGTTTACTGTTTTCTTTTTCAGTGAAGTATCAGGTTTGTGCTCATCCTAAACTACAAGTTGAAGTGGGTTCTGTCAGAGATTGGGGTGGTCCCTGTTTGAATTTCTTAGGGAAGAGTGTCAAGTTATTTTAACATTACTTCCTCAGATAAAAGGTACAGTATCTTATGTGCATTAGAAAAATGTTGTAAATTTTCACCACAGGAAAAAATTATATGTGCTAATGGATGTTAAGTAGACTGTGGTGATCATCATGGAATATATACAAATATCAAATTATCATGTTATACAACTGAAATTAGCATAATGGTATATGTCAGTTATATCTTAATTTAAAACAAAAGATGTTACAATTGAGAGCTTTTGGGTCTTGAGAAATAGCCATTGGGAGCCCTCTATTGGGCACTCCTGTCCTTTGTCTACAGGGCCGTCAGGGCAGGCAATAACCTGGTCAGAGCATTATTGTTCTGGGCTCCCTTGTGGCTGTGACTTCTGGTGCCCAAGGTTACTGCACTGAAAGTGGTAAGGGCCAATATCTCACCACTGGATTATCCTTACCTCCAGGACTGTTCTGGTAGGCATCATAGGACACTATTGGAATTGTGTGGGATTCCCCCCGCCATTTGGATTCATAATGATTTACTCATGTGGCACTTTATTAACTGACCAACATTCCCCAAATTCAGCCCCATGTCATGAGCTATTCTCTGGAGATCTGAGAATGTGACCACGCTCTTCTCTGGTTTCTAGTGATAATGTAGATATTGCCTTTAGGTTTTATATGTGTTCAGTGAGGCTCATAAGGAAAATAAGATGAAGAATAGATAAATGCACGTATTCCAGCTACCATCGTTGCTAAAATGTCTTCTATCACCAGTAACAATTTTGATAGGGACCAAAAGTTTGAACAGGTTGGAATTTAAGTGCAAAGGCAAACCTGCCCTTCTGTGCTCACAGTGTCTGGTCCTCCTGTCCTCCCCAAGCACTCAGGGGCAGGTGACAGTCACCACGGCTTATAGTGTGAGGGAGCCAAGGACTAGTTCTGGCCAGGAGCATGTGAGCATTAGTGACAAATGTCACTATTGGGGGGAGAGCTGCCTCCTTTCTGGAATGGATTTTGCATGTGTGAAACGTCAACTTCTGTTGTGTAGGTCTGAGGTTTGGTGGTTGTTGCTTACTACAGCATGATCTAGGCTTTCCCAGGCTTATGCTCAAAACTTCTCTTTTCATGTTTCCCACTCTGCTGTGAAGTGAGGATAAAACAGGCAGGAGTTTTATGCAAGTGAACAGGTGGCCTACACCTGAGAAATTATACAGGTAGAATTGAACCCCCTAAGAGGGAACAAAGGTAACAGGATGCTGCCATGTAGGGTTTCCACAGATACCTTTCCCAAAGATCTGGAGCCTGATCCAGTTTCCTTTCATTGGGTGCATTTAAAGTGATTTAAATCTGTTCTAACATTCTGATACAAAAACTATTTTATCAGTGATTAACAATTGCTAGAAATTAGTGGGAAAAGACCTAACTTTATCCATGTGTCTGAAGTACCTGTGTTAGGTAATCAGGTTTGTGGAAAGGAGTGGGGGTGGGGAGATCTAAGTCCATCTAAGTCCCCTGAGGAAAGCTTGCCTTATCTCTAGGCACTGACTCTTACTAGACTATTACTTTTCCAAAATCAGATCTCAAAAGCTCACTGCACACATCAAACACTATAGGCCAAGGCCAGCAATGATATCTAACATTGGTGTTGAGGATCATCACATCATGAAGGAATAAGAGATGTAGACCAAGAGACCTAAATCACCTGTGGGGATTTGGACAAACCTTCCAAATTGGAAACTGGTTTAGCTTTGGTGTTCTTACTGAAAATCCCTTCTAGACAAAGTATTCTGGTTTTGGATGGGTTGCTCTGCAGTGGTAGCTTAACTTGCAGCAAGCATGTACCCACTGAAGTCCAACAGCAGCCTGGAAATGCACATGCCAGATTGGGGGGAGGGAGTGAGGGGCAGGCTTCTCATGAAAAGACACTGATTGTCACTGCCCATAGGCTACCAGGCCCACTCTGGCTGCGTTTTGTCAGCTCTCTTTACACTCAATATACTCTTAGGTTCTGCACTTTTCAAGACTGCAGTAATTTATCTTGTGCACAGAAAGGGTATAAAATGGGAACTAATTAAACTAGAACTACTCAATTAATGAGAAACTAACAGAGAAAATCACTGTAGTTTAGAGCTTTTTATGGCCACTGCATCAACACACATTTCTTTTCCTGCATGACCCACATTCACTGGATGGGTGTCATTCCACTAATTATTTATTCTGTGTGTAACCACTGCAGGCTGAAGAGAATGTTGCATCATGCTTTTATCTTTAAACCGTAGGTCTGAGTGTCCCTTTCATTCAATGTGAGTGCTCACTCCAATTTTCTTCAAATCTGGGTGAAGTTTTATAGTAAGGGAGTTGTTACAAAAGGAATTGGTAGATTAACAAAAGGCAGTGTTAACAGACATTTTTAGGGTTTGAAACCAAGCAATGAGATTTAGAATTTCCTTGAAAATCCCCAAAATGACATATTGAGAGTTTTATTTGAAAGTTTTATTTTCTAGAGGCGTTTGGGTGGCTCAGTCTGTTGAGGGTCAGGTTCTTGATTTCGGCTCAGGTTGTGATTTCATGGTTTGTCGGATCAAGTCCTGCATTGGGTTTTGCACTAGGCAGAAAGCCTGCTTGGGATTCTCTCCCCCTCCCTCTCTTCCTCTGTCCCTCTACTTCTCTCTCTCTAAATAGATTTTAGTAGGGTCTCCTCCCTAAGGAAAGAAAAAAAAAAAAAAGAAACCAAAGCCTCATGGCAACCTGACTATCTGCATACATGACAACATCCCTAATGACCTTGTAATATGAGACCACTTAATCAGACTACATGTTTGTGTATCACCACATATGGGAGACAAAGGAGTAAACAGTATATACAAAAATATGCCACGTGGTGTTTGGGCCTCAGTTCTTCCTGTATGAACCCAACTGAGTGGTGCTGGCATGAATAAAGTTGTTTCCTGGAAAGAAAAACCTCAGTGCATGACTCTCTGTGTGAGAATCCTGCTACAAAATAAATAAACTTTGAAAGATTTATTTACCAAATCTAATTTAAGTAAGAGAATCACTATGCCCATCCAGAGATTGGTATCTCAGAAACTCTAACGACAAGAATACAGACTCAGAAGTAGAAAAGACACTGGCCAGTAACACAAGAAACAGAGGACACAGCCAACAACAAGAGAATGGGCTCTAGAGCTGACCAGAGCTTTGATTTCTGCCAGCTCTGGCACTCACTTCCTAGATGCTCTGAGCTGCTTGATTTCTCTGTGTCTGTTTTTTTTCAGCTCTAAAAGGGATGAACGATACATCCCTCCTAAGGTTGTTATAATGGTTAGACAAGCTGATGTGTTTAAGTATGCACATATCTGGCACATATTCATGCTATATTGGCCAGGGCAACTGTCTTTGAAGAAAGTCATGACAAATTGACATACAATTGACAAATGTGATGTCTGATAAAGGTGGCCCACAAGAATAAAGAAGAATGGGGTTTTTTTTTGCAACTTATTGAGCTTCTCTACATTATAAATATTCACATTTTAAATCAACTCTTTGTCTCGATCCTTGGAAGGAATGTGTTCATGAGGATATTAACAGAAAAGGAGTTTGGATCCTGCACAGTAAGTTAGATTGGGAATGGTTGCCAAGAGGTATAAGAAATTCCTGCAGACCTCGTGAATACCCTTACAAATACATGACTCAGAGATGCTAAGGTGTGAGACAAGGAGGGAGGTTGGAGTCGTAATGCCCTGAGGTTATGAAAGGTGAAGGACATAGGGAGCAAGGAAAGTTCAAAGGCCTGAACTCAAAACCTGTCATAATGCTCCAGAGACAATGAGAAGTTTGCATTAAGACCATTTAATTCCTTCTCCTTTTTGAACATGAAAAATCCAGCTCAGACCCAGGAGTGTCATGGTGCTCTAATCTGACCTGGATTGGCTAAAGAATCTAAATGGGATAAGGAGATTTTGAAGGTGGCTTTCCAGGTGTGGGTCTTAGCTGCTGTCACCAATGTCAGCAAGGATATGGTCTTGACAGGATGAAATGATCTTTTATTGACATTGGCACCTAACTTTACTTGCTATTGTTTAATGGCAACCAGAGAAAACAAACAGCCTTTAGCAAAGAAGGCTTAACTATTAGTTAAAGATCTGCGGATTGTCAGTCTTTCATTTTAGATACTGAGAAAAATCCATTTATTCTTTCCTTTATTTGTCTGAACCTCTTCTCTCTTCAGGTATTCTGCGGAGCAGAAAGATCACAGAGATACCCTCTGTTCTAGAATAGAAGACGGCTAACAGAGACATACACAAACAGTAGACCAAGGAGGAAAGTGACAAACAATGTCAGCAGCTAATGTCAGTGATTACTTCCCACTAGAAAATAAGCTCCAATTATAGAGTACACGACTCTGTTACACCTCCACCACCAGTATGGACCATCTATCAGGCTCTGGTGCCAGATCTTCCCTGTTCCTCTAGCTCATTCCTCCCTTCCTTTCCCTTGCCCTTCCATACCACTTACTCCTCTTTTCCTTAATCTTTCTGTTTCTTCTCTCTCTTCTCTCTCCTCTTATTCTTCATGTTGATCTTTTTTTCTTTTTCTTTGTGCTCCAAGTTTTGGTAGGCAACCACTTATGCTCAAATTTTCTACTCTCAGAGGCATTTTAAAAGAAACATTATTAAAGAAATATCTTCTTGAACTTAGAGAATGAATGAGGAGATGAAGTCCTTCTTTCCCTTTTCCACCCTTCCTCCTCCCCCTCCTCCACCCTTCTTCATCCCCTTCCCCTTCCCTTCCTACTCCTCCTGTTCTCTCTCTCTCTCCCCACCCCACCCCTTGCCACCCACCCCATTAGAACAAGCCTTACAATCTTGTGCACTTCTTCTTGCCTACAACACTGACATCCATTCTGGATATGGATCTCCTAGAGGTAAGACTTCAGCAGGAGGATCAAGAAACCCAATTACAGCCTAAGTGATGTGATCCAGCCAGACCTAGCTGAGAGCCCACAGTGGGTATTTGGAATCAACCTGTGATTAGCCTGCCACTGCTACCCTTGTGCCTTTGTGACCCGAGAGTACCTCTCTTGGAGGTTTCAGGAAAAGGGACAATAAAACCTGAATTCTCTTACTGGAACAACATCCCAATGCTTCAAACAACCACACCTAGTCCCTAATAGCATTGAAGATGACAAGGGGAATCATAGACATCTAGGAAGAGAGATGGCGTGATACTCAAAGAGTATCTTTTCTTCATATTTACTGAGAACAAAGCCAGTAAGAAGGGGTGAGGCTTTCCAGGGAGGCCTTTAATTTAATCCTTAGCACATTTCCTGATCATGAGAGGTGGGTGCATGTTGCTGAGGAGATCCATATTGAGGTTATCTCAGTTATCATGCTATGGAAAAATTAACCGGGATGGGAATGACTGCACTCAAGAAGTAACAACTGAGCAAGAGGAAGAGGAAGCACAACCATATCCAATTTGAGCTCACTTTCCTAAACTTTGTACGGTCCATGAGTAAATAAAATAGGAGAAAATATTTCACAACCAACAAATCCCCAAGTATTAACTTATTATCTTTTATAAATGGAGGAAAGGAACGGGCTTTGTCTGGTGAATGCCAAGAGTGAAGAAGGCTGAAAGAGTCTGGACCCTCAAATAGGACTTCACCCTGGAGTGCAGATGGTGGTAGGGTCAGCACTAGCTGGTTATGGGTGCCAAAAGGATGCCTGGCCCTCTGCAGTGACCCATGATAACACCAAATCAGGGACAGCACTGAGGGTCTATGGCAGGGATATCGGGGTTACTGAGCAGGGTGGGTCACTGATGGGAGGAGTGGAAGAACTTAGTGTTGAAAGAAGGCAACACCCAAGAAGGGCCCCATCAACTTGGACACATGCTTCACCTGTTCATAGAGAGGGCTGTACTCCAAGTCAAGCAGACACTGGAAACAGGAAAGCCCTCAAACACAGGCAGTCAGCAAGCTTAGGGGTGGTAGAACAGGGACCCAAGGCCAGTACTGGATACCGGGGAAAGAGAAATGAGCCAGCATGTACTCCTGGATATTATGTATTGTGCTTCAGGTAACACAGAGGCTGCCTTGCAAGCCTTTTTCTCACAAAATCCTCACCAAACCAGATTGCACTGTTATACATTGTATTTTTCACCTGAAGTAACTGAGCTCAGAGAGTTTAACAAGCATCTGAGATTATTACAAGTACTTTAAGTGACATTCAAACTTGTTTGGACTCCAAAGCCTGTGCCCTTGCATCAGCACTCCTGAAGTTCCTTCTGCCTGCAGTCTAGATGGCTTCTGGGGACCAATGAGGGAAGAGCCTTTTCAGATAGGGAGACTTATTATCTGTCAGCACAAGAGTGACAATATCAACATACAGACAAGCAACTAGCAGTCAGTAAAAGCCAGTCTAAAAGCAAACTTCCAAGGCATAGTCTGTGCTGCAGCTCACATATCCTGCTGCTGGTCTGCTGGCCCACCAGTAGCAGCAAGCTCCCCAGCCCCTTTGAGCTCTCCTTTCTCAGCTGTTCCCAATCTTGGGGCCACATCTGGGCCTGAAGCTCTGCTAGCTCCCACCAAGTCTCTAGATTAAGCTTCTGAGACTCCTGGGCCAGGTTCAGACATAGTTCTCCATAATAAGGGCACCAGCTATTTGTTCCTCATCATTGAAGTTGGAGGCTTGGTGGTGGCTTGCATATCATCTTCATGGGTTCCAGTTCAGGAACAGGTTTCTGTCTATCTTTGATCTCCAACATTATGTCCATCTATCCTTCCCTACTCCTGAGTGTAGCTCTGCTAACTTTAGGTGCAACATCAGATGTGAGATAATAGCCACACACAGGCTGCCAATCAGCTTCCACAATAGCATACGATAGTCTCCATCTGTAATAAATTCCTTATTTCACATCACTCCTAATGGTTCTGATCCTTAGGTTGAGCTCTGACTGGCTTTATTTGTCACCATACACCTCTACAAAGAATCAGAGGGGCATTAGCAGAAAAAGAACTGTATATAGATGCTGCAAAGATTAAAAAATATGTAATGCAGGTGAAGACCTATCTCAGTGCCTAGCATATCATAAATTCTCAATAACTGAAGTTACAGTTTTGTCATTAGGAAGCTGGATTGGATCCTACCAGGGGTTTCCACAAAGGCAGAAATATTTCATAGTTTTTGGAATCTGAAAGCAAGATCAAAGATTCTCTGCACAATTCCCATGATAACGAGTTTAATTATGAACAATGGGAAGGATAATGCATCTGGATTGTTTACAGATAGCTAATCACCTAACATGCTAAATATAGCTACAGCTCTCTAACTGAAAGCTTTATTTGCTTCTTGGAAACAGATTGAAGACCCCACTGCTGGGCAATGTTGGTGAGAACAGCTGGAGCAAATGTTCTCCTCCTTGCCATGGAATGATAAATCACACCTGTCAATGAATAAAACATCCAGTGTCAGCAATCAAGCAATGGATTTTTAAGGAGTCTTCCCATTTATCAGTTCAGCTATTGATTACCTATGAAAGGTCCTTGCATCAGAGGGATAATAAATGGGAGAACTGAGCCCCAATACACAAGGCCATGTGGGTTCATAAGTTTCCTTCCAAGAACTTGATGATATAAAATTGTCCAAAGCACAAGGTGTTAGAGAACTAAATATATATATATGTGTGTGTGTATGTGTGTGTGTGTGTGTGTGTGTGTGTATAAATAAGCACACGTCATTGGATTTCTCATGACCGGTAACATATATAAATAGCAAGAAATTGATTAAAGGAGCCATGGCCAGTTGCCTACAAAGTATTCCTAGGATGTTGATAAAATAAGCATTGTTTTAGATGTTTATAATAGGAGGTGAATTCAAAAGTTATGAGTTCACATATGAGATGTTTCTCCAAACCCAGACCAGCTTGGTATTGTTTTGTTCAAAGTCTCTTCCTCTTTTCATGTTTGAAGACATGATTTTAATCGGATGGACTGCTCAAGAAGTGCTGCAGTAGTAAATGTTTAACAACAGGCTTTCAGAGAAAAGAAAGCATTTTTAGTGTTTGTCAATGTCTATGATGTCAGTACTTTCACTACAGATGATGTCAAGCTGTCAGTGTGACACCAATGAATACAGAGTGAGGAAGAAATGTTAGCAATCAGCCATGGTGAGTCAGCATTAGCCAACTCAAGCACACCACAGTGTACAACCTAGCACCTGGCAGTATTCAGTTTGTCTGTATTGTCTCTACTTGTGTCTTGGGAGTTGCTCTTACCTCCAAATTAGAGAGTAGGTGACTTGGATTCCCAGGTTTATGAACTCCACATTTACACCACACCGTCCACCAAGAAATCTAATTATGTCTTATTTGTAGCAGAGTTTAGAGAGCAATATCAAAATTAAATGAATATCCTAAGCCAGGAAGGATTGAACTATAAAAATGGTGATGTACAAAACTTACCTAGCCATTCTTATATGAAGTGAAATAATGGTAGTCAAAGAAAGTGTGTCTGTTTGACAATGGTCATCCACATCATGATGACTTCTCCTTTATTAACCTAAACCCATAATACTGACATCTGTGTTTTCTGAAAACAGTAACCCAAGATTTATTTTTTTTCTGTTATTGATGGTGAATGCTCTAAGGTAGTACTGAAACCTATTTCTATTATCTTTTTTTTTAGTTGTTATTGATAATCTTTTTTTTTCTTAATAATCTTTTTTTATTTTTTTATTTTTTATATTTTATATTTTATTTTTATTTTTTTCCATAATATTTTACTGTCAAATTGTTTTCCATGCAACACCCAGTGCTCTTCCCCTTAAGTGCCCTCCACCATCACCACCACCTCTTTTCCCCCGTCCCCCTTCCCCCTAAACCCTCAGTTCATTCTCAGCATTCAATAGGCTCTCAAGTTTTGCATCCCTCTCTCTCC
>NC_043702.1:107337956-107361073 GCF_006229205.1 Suricata suricatta
GCTCTTCCTGATGGAGAGAGCCTGTAATTATTATATAATGTCCTTCTTCATCTCTTGTTACTGCCTTTACTTTAAAGTCCAGCTTGTCTGATATTAGTATGGCTACTCCAGCTTTCTTTTGGCTTCCAGTTGCCTGATAGATACTTCTATTATCTTTGAAATAGAAATGAGTACTAAAATTCAGGAACTAAAGTAATATAGCATAGTCGTAATAAGTGCAGACTATACAAAGTTGAGTATGAATACTAACCTCATTGCTTACCAGTTGTAGTGCAATTAGTTAAGTGCCCTAGTTTTTTCATCTATGAAATGGAGATGAATTTAGAAGTTGCATGTAGCAGATAATGTCTATGAGCTAACCAGACATTCTAGTTCCCATTCTTTCTAATCACAACCCACCTCACTATACTCTAGCATCTGAGGGAAAAATGCATATTTTGCCAAACCTTCTTGCCAAAGGAGCTATCCCTGTAACACAGTTTTGGCTATAACCTAGCCAACGTTGGAGTGGGAGATTCTTGGTGTCTTCTGAAAAGGGTTTTACTTTGTCTAATAAAAGAGACAGCTGTAGCTGGTAACAGTTATTTCTTACTGTCGTGAATCAAACGAAATGCCTGGGGAAACAACAGCAGTCATTGCATAGCAATTGGGTAACAAGCATGGGGAAAGACCAAAAGAAGCACACAGACCCATGAAGCCAAGGCCAGCAATACTCTATCTCCAGGTTTCCTAGGAATAGGATGAAAACATCTCTGATTTGTTAGGCCACTCTATCAAAGTCTTCTCTTCCCTGATGCAGCATTTCTGATAATAGACTATGTAACGGGAGTGGTATAGAGATTATATTGAAATAATGCATGTTGAGTACTGTGGTGGTACATTGCCTAGCCAATAGGAAATCACTTCAAAATGTGCATTTTTATTACTTATTACTATGCAGGATTAATGTCTTCTGCTTCATCCCTGACATCAAATAGCACTGGTCAAATACATCAAAGCTATTAGATAAAGCTCACCATTTGATGCTGCAGTCCACCATCATTATATTATTAGGATATAATATTGTATATTATATATACTATAATATATATTAGGATATAATAATATGTATGCATAATAGTCTGAAGGCATTTACAGACAATTATTAACTACATAAATTTGGTTCAGAGAAATACTATAGGATTTCTGAAAAGGAGAGATACATGTGAGTCAGAGTGGTTCTAAAGAGACTCCATGAGGGACATTGGTCTTAAGATGGATGAGCTCTGAAGGGCAAGGATCGAGTGGGCTGTAGTCATCAAACATGAGCACTAATTGGAAATATGTCTGTAGATCTATAGTGGTTTATGCCTTAGGAGTTGCTATTGCTTCCTGCTGATTGCCTTTACCCGACTAGTGCACCTATTCCCAGCTCCCCTACATGTTAGCTGTTAATGGCTCACAGCTGTTCTTTCTCTCTAGCATCCATCCCCTTTGGCTGATAGAAGCTGCCTTGTTGAGAGGTTAAGGCCCTTTCCCTGGGGGTGGTCACAGCTAATGACTGATACAAGTCTGGCTCCTGGCCTGATTGCACTCTGTGGTTCAATGCCCACTGCAGAGCTCCCTGTGGCATCAGGCTAAAGTTAGACTCCACCTGAGACCACATCTTTGTTTAGCTTTTTGCCATGCTCCATCCTTCTTCTCCCATCCTCTTTCTCCTGAGATCATTCTCTCAATAAATCAATTGCATGGGAGTCTCTGTCTTAGGCTCTCCTTCTAGGGATACAGCCTAGTTCATGATAGATATTCAAAAAATGTTTAGTAAGTTATGATGGAGGCAATTGCAGCTTCACTTGCTCATTTGCTTATTATTTTTTTCTTACTTTCAATAAACCCATGTTGAGTATTTGTTGTAGGTGCATTGCACAGTTGTTTATGATGTGGAGCAAAGAAATGATCTATGCCTTCTACAGATACCATCAGATACAAATAACTGCATGTTATGAAGAGACAGAATGGGACTAAGGGCACAAGAACAGATGCACACAGATTTGGGACAAATATTGGTTTATTGATAACAATGTTACCTTGAATAAGTCACTTGGAGCTTCTTTATATTCCTCTGAAATATAGGACTAAAATGTTTACCGTGTGGTGGATGAAATTAAATGAGATAATGAGTATAATTTCTGCAGCATCCAATGTATGCTACATGTGCTATTGTGAGTGCTAAGATCACATGTCTTTACCTTAGGGCACAAGAAGAAGAATGTGGGGAAAGGGCAATAGCTATAAAAGGTATGTTTCTATTTGTGCTTTCTATTTCTAAAGTATTTTGAAGTTTACACCTCTAACAACGTCCTTGATGTTATGAAAATTCAACCTGAAAATTTTGCTCCCTATTAAATTATTACACACATGCTAAATTTACCAACACAGATAGCTTATATGAGAAGAAGGAAAGAAAAGGGATGGGGGATGTGGAGAAGAGAATAAAAGAAAATGAAAGAGAAAGAGAAGAAAGACAAATATTGTTATCTAACCCAAAGTCTGTCCTGCTGATTTGTCAAAAATTTCCTGGCAAGAATGACCTTTCAGAGCAACCTCTGGAATTATTCTTCTCCTGTGGGAAATGGAGATTCAGTGAGCCCAGTAGCAGCTGCAGTACATAATAAAATGAGAAATTATACTAACTAGCTTATTTGGTGGAAAAGTACTGATTTGGAGCCACCCTGTGTTATGTGAGATATTTTTCACTACATCATGGATTTCAAATACCCTGGAAATAATCTAACAATCAGACCATGTGGCTTGGATATCTAGGTGATCTAATCATTCTTGATCCTAAAATTTATCTAATGGGAAAATTGGTAACTTAGCCTTACAAAATGCTATTAGTTAGTTAGTAATAACTGCCAAAAACAATAGTTTTTAATGCAAGTGAAAAGGCCAGTTTTCTGGAATCACCTGAGAGTGTGCCTTAGTTTTTGCAAGGTATTATATCACTAGTAGCAATTACCACACATGGTTGTGATCCGTCACAGAATCTGAGAAAACATGGACATTGAGTGTGAGAGTCCCAGAATGCTAATTTGTAAACCTGTCAGATTTGTCACAGTGGTGAGAAATGGTGTTAAAATTGCTTTCAACATCTTAATTAGTGGTGGCATTCCAGAGAAATGCAATAACTGCAGCTCATTTTTTTTAATTTCTTGATTTGTTTTTCAAGATTATTAAAATTTTGATCATGATGATCATCAGAAAATGGTGTGCAATTTAACAATTCTGATGCAAATGTACCTGAGGCAGAAGGGAGCTATCAATGACTCCAAAATGCCAAATGGGGGTGAGGGATTTTGATCTCTGTGCTCTATGCTTATGTCTAAACTTTGGGCTTTGGACAAAGAAGCCCCTCTGGGGGGAAGGGTAGAAGTTTATAGTATGGAAGAGCAGGGACCCTCTTTGATCCAGTGTGGAAAACTATGTTCAGAGAGGCCTGCATATAGTGACACTCTGATGATTAGTATTTAATGGGTGCTAGTCTCTCTGCTATAGTAGACTGCATCTCTTCTAGTCTAATCCTTCCACAATCCCACAAGATATATCCCATTCACATCTAGATGTTACAGAGAAAGGAGCAGAGGCTGAGCGGTAACATGACTAGCTGTGCTCACATAGCCAGCAACTCATCCAATGGCCAAAGTGTGCCCTTGTACCTGCTGCTCTGTCTGGCTTTTGGAGGAAAGGTTCTGCACAGCTTCACCAGGAAAACAGATCTTGACAGCAGAATTCCTTGTGTCCTACAGACCTTGGGCTTTCACCGCTGAGCCACAGGTGGCTGGCAACAGATCAGCTGGGCCGCTGAATCTCTGGGTGTCCCCCTATTTCTCATTCGCAGGACCTGCAGCTGGTGCTCTCACAGATGCCAGTGTCTGCTGACAGTGTCTCAGCTGCCTCACAGTTACCCTTCCCTGCATCTGGTATTTCCCTTTTAAAACAAGCCCAAAACTTTCCTGGATTCTCTGTATCTGATGTACAGATACCTTTTCAGGACCTCTATAATTCACCTCTATGTTCTATGTTGAACGCATAAACCTGTATTCTACATTCTTTTGCATATCTGTCTAACCCCACAGAATTTTCTATAGAGTTCATTAAGAAAGAAAGAAAATTAGTTTCAGTATTATTATACTCTCTCTCCCTGGGGTTGGAACATTACATCACAATATATATGTTTGATGAGGGAAGGATATCTGAGGCTCAGCTTTCTCTAAATTTCTGCCTAGCAGCTGCTCTTTTTCTGCATAATATTCTCCCAACATGGGAAACACACACACACACACACACACACACACACACACACACGGGGAAAGTAAACATTAAAAATAGCTAGACAATAAGAGGCACTTATAGCCCCTCTAGGGCCAAGATTAATTCTTTCCTATGTATGAAATATTTCATCCCACGAAATGATGTCAGACGTGCTGAATCTTCTGTTTGCCACAAGACCCTTGCCCTTTCTGTGGTTCCCACCCCTCATTGTGCTGCACACTCCAAGCCTGCATCCAGAGAGTGCATTTGACTGGTTTGAGGCAGAGTCTACATGGCAGTTTTTAAAGGCCCTTCTTAATGTGCAGCATTATCTACACATG
Source organism: Suricata suricatta (assembly GCF_006229205.1). NCBI lineage: Eukaryota > Metazoa > Chordata > Mammalia > Carnivora > Herpestidae > Suricata > Suricata suricatta. The sequence goes on from NC_043702.1 coordinate 107,342,588, forward strand.
TGCATTTTGGTTTTTAATATTTTTCTTAATTTTATGAGATCATTGGTTCATTGTATTTCATCTGGGTTTGAAAATGGTACAGTGTTAATCTAGGGATTAAGACGTTTTGAATTTATGGTGCCTAACAGTTGCTCACACTGGTGGACTGAGCAGAAACACAGAACCAATATAAGAAGAAAAAGTAAATTCAACACAATCAACTAGGTTCATTGTCTGAAATGCTAGGCACAGCCATGGTCCAAGTAAAGGCAGGGTGAGATAAAAGGGGGTATGCTAGAGTCTGACCAGAGTACATATTTCAGCTCTGCCACAGGCTGCCAGGAGAACATAGGCACACAATCAAATCTCTGTATTTCATAATTGTCCTTGTCTCTAACTAATAGCACAATATCAATATAGTAGGAGTTAGTATAATGATTAATTTTAAAAATTGAGTACACTCTCTGGTATCAAATAACCATTAACCATAACAGTTGTTCTTTGTTGATATTGTGATTATCCTGTTGAAATTAGTTTATCTCAAACTGCATAAGTAACCTCAAAACTATACAACATACTTGGTAATATAAGAAACATGTAGATAAAAATAAGTGAAAACCAAAGTAATAAATGCACCAAGCTGCAGAGAACATCTTCTCCTTGGACATTCTGATGAGGAAAAGAACATTCTCTGTTGATAAAGGAAGAGTTCAATGTGCTGGTGGGGCTTCTCCAGATGCTCCAGAGAGAGTAAGAACCAGATAGATAAAAGTGATGAGGTGTAGAATGAGCCTTTCAGGTAGAAATGATGACGATGCCACTGGGTGTGGGTGGAGGGGTACAGAAATGCTGCGAGGAAGCCGACCTAGAAGGTCACTGGACCACACAGGAAGCAGCACACTCTCCTTCCCCGCCCCCCTCCCCCACCCGGACTCCATCTGTGTTTAGGATGCAGATCTTCCCAGCCAAGGGAATGGGCTGCACTGAGAACACTTGGGTCTGAGAAGCACTCCAGGGATCCTTCAGACCAGGGGATCCTGATGGCCCTGACTCTGTAAAAGAAGTTGTGTGTACATGGTAGAAAGGACAACGTATTCCTCTCTGGGGAGAGGCAAAAGCCTCCAGGAGATTTCCAGAAGCCTGGATTCTGAGAAGCTAACAGCCAGAGAATTAGAGGGAGAAACCTAAGAATAGGAGCCCCAACATCTTCTGGGTTTTGCAAGTGGAGAAAACAGCCAGAAAACTTATTAGGCTGAGGAAATATTCATTAAAAATTAACACAAACTGAACTTAGAGTAAATCTTGAGCAACCATCACAAAGAGAAATAAAACTTCACATATTAGTATATGAAAAAAATGGGTGGAGCATGACAGGTAGGTGAGCACATAATCTTTGGTCCAAACTAGGACAATTTTGAGAGAGAGAGAGGAAGCATTAAAAGGAAGTAAAATCTGATAGCTTTTTTATGTTTATAAATTAGTTGTATTATAGGGTTGGAGTCATAAAATTGTCCTACTTAAAAACTATGTTAAAATACAACTTCTTCCAAAAAATAATCAATATATATTAACACTAAAGCAAAATTTGAAAACACTGTTGCTTTGGTCATCTGGACATTTAAAAATAGTACATCTTAAAAATTTATTCTTCATTTGTATTTGTGTTGCTTAACCACTTTTTGGTCATATCTCCAAGTCACTAGCATTTTTCTGAAGAATGTATTTTCTTTCATTATGGGTTTTATATTGTTTTGTAAATGTTATTGAAATATAACATAAATACACAAAAGTTGTACACCTGACACTAATATTAAAATCATTTATGTTAACCAGAATTTAAATAAAAAAGTTTAATAATAATAAACCAGGCCACTACCAAATTATCATTTTTATTTATTTTAATTTTTTAAATGGTTATTTATTTTGAGAGAGAGAGAGAGAGAGACTACAGGGTAGGGGTGGAGAAAGAGGGAGACAGAGAATCCCAAGCAGGCTCTTGGCTATCAGTACAGAGTCCAATGTGGGACTCAATCCCACAAACAATGAGATCATGATCTGAGCCGAAATCAAGAGTTGGACACTTAACTGATGGATCCACCTAGGCACCCCATGTATTTATAAAAATGTAATGAGAAAATATCATTAATCAGTTTTGTTTTGTGTTTTATTTGCTGTTTGTTTTACTTTAAATTAGTTAACATACAGTGTAGTCTATAGGAGTAAAACCCAGGGATTGATCTCTTACATATGATATCCAGTCCTCATCTGGAAAATTGCCCTCCTTAATGCTCATCACCCATTTAATTCATGACCCCAACCCCATCCCATCCCTCCAACAACCCTCAATTGTTCTCTGTATTTAAGAGTCTTTTGTGATTTGGGTACCTGGGTAGCTCAGTTGGTTAAGCATCTGACTTCAGCTCAGGTTATGATCTCATCATTTGTTCGTCTGAGCCCCACACTGGCTCCCTACTATCAGTGCAGAGCTTACTTTGGATCTTCTGCCTCCCTCTCTCTCTGTGCCTCCTCTGCTCATACTCCCTCTTTCTCTCAAAAAATACGTATATACATAAAATATTTTTTAAAAAGAGTCTTTTATGGCTTTAAAAGATAAAAAAGGATTTTTAGAATAAAAACCAAAATTTTAAGTACTTAAAACCATTTAAGATGAAATATATTAAACAAACTTTCAGAATACTAAAAGCCAGGACAATGGGTGCTTTCTGTAATATAAAGTTATTCCTTGTAAATCAACTTTCTCCTATTAGAAATGCAAAAAAAATATGCACAGATCGTAAGTACATAGTTTGGTAAATTCTCACAACATAAGTACATCCATATAACCAGCATTCACATCAAGAAAGAAAATATTATCAACATCCCAAAGCCTTCTTGCATTTCCTTTTCCTCAGCATTTCATGCAATGACTCTCCTTGCTGCTAACTCCAGAGACTGTTTTTGCTAAGTTTTGAACATCACGTAAACGCAATCATGCATCTTTCCTGTAACAATGTTTGTGATACTGGCCCATGTGGTTGTGTGGGGTTGTTTGTTCTCATGACTATATGATACAGAGGCATGTCATAATTTACTTGTTTATTTGTTTTATGTTAGATGGGCATTTGGGTTATTTCCAGTTTTTATTTCATTAATAATTCCACAATTAACAGTCTTATGTGTGTTCTGGGTGCATTTATCTTGAGAACTTACCTAGGGAGTACAATTCCTTACAATATGAGTACATTCAACTTAGATAAATATTGCCAACTTGTGTTCCAAATGGCTGTCCCTGTTTATACCACCTGGATGTAAGGGTTCTAGATGCTCTGCTTTGGGGTTAACATTTGGTATTGTCTCTACTTTTCATTTTAGCTATTCTTGAAGGTAGAGAGAGCTGTATCTCTGTTTCAGTTAGATGTTGCTGTATAACAAAACACCAAACCGTGGAAGCTTAAATAACCACTATTTCACTACATGGACAATTACATGGTTCAGTGGTTTAGGCAGGATCAGCAGAGCAGTGAATTTTCAGAGTCTTTCCAGAGGACACTCATGTTGCTGTAGTCCTCCAGAGGCTAACTTGGATAGTCCAGGGCAGCCACGCTCACAAGGCTGACATCGGACAATCAAGGTGTCCATATATTTCCTTATCCCCAACAGGGTTAACCTGCATTGTTTCACCTGGTGACAGCAGCATTTCAAGGAGGCACGCAACATTACTTCTGCCACATTCTCCTCCCTGAAGCAACTTGTAAGGCAATTCCAGATCCAAGTCCTCTGAGATCTTGTATGTAAGTATGTTGTACTTGTGGAAATAAACACTATCTTTTTTATGGGGAAAAAAAATGCAAATTCTCATTTGAAAGATCCGTACCTGCAGAGACATAAAAGGTCAATGAAGTCATGTTTGCAAGCAATCTAACAGCAGTTATTGTTTATTAATTTACATTCCCCAAGTGACTATGGATTTTAGCACTTTCTCACAAGTTCATGGGCCTTACCTTCTTTTGTTAAGTGCCTGTTTAAGTCTCATATGTAATACTTATTTTGGACAAAGTTCTCTTGTTAGATATATCTGTTGTTACATATACTCTGCTCTATACACTGATATTTCACTCTTAACAGTGTTTTTCCTCCAATAAATGTAAATTATTAATTTTAATATACTCCTTGTTATGATTTTTTTCTTTAAAAATAGCACTTTCCTGTTTTTGAGAAATATTTGCCTACCAGAATATCTGAGGATATATTTTACATTTTATTCTTAAAGTTTTATATTTACATGAGCAATCTACCCAGAACTGATTTTTGTGTAAACCAGGAAGTAGAGAGTCAAGTAAGATTCATTATATTTTCCATAGATAGGCAAATAATTCAATACAATGTATTTATACAGTACTTCAGAGTGTCACCTTTGCCATACAGTAGATGACTGCATATTGTGTGTGTCGGTTTGTGGACCCTCTATGTTTCCAATTTACCTATCTGCCTATGACAAACTTATTTATTGTACTTTTATAAGGCTCCTTACCTGGTATTGCAAGTCCTCCAGAATAGTCCTCTGCCCTTGAAGAGTGTTTCAGTTATTCTTGGTTTTTTGCATGGCCCTAAACATTTCAGAACTCCCTGGGATTTTGACTGAGATTGTATTGTATAGAGAAATTTGTGAAGAAATAGCATCTTTGCAATATCAAGTCCTCCAGCCCACAAACATGCTGTATCCTTCCATGTATATTGTTCATCTTTAATTTATAGTTAACAACATTATATAGTCATCTTTGTAGAGGAATTGAACATCTTTCATAACACTCATAATTATTTCATTTTTAATTGAAACTTTATGAGATTTTTGTAGAATAACATGCATTTGCAAGAAATGATAATAAAATGATCCTATCTATAATTAACAAAAGTCCCCTCAAATGTAATATTTTACAAAATTATAATACAGTATGACAACCAAGATACAATCTACTGATCTTATGACTATTTCCCTAGTTTTACTAGCACTCTTTTGTGTGGGTGTGTGCATTGAGTTCTATACAATTTTATCATAACTATAGGTTTTTGTATACACTGCCAATGTCAAGATACATCAGTTCCATCATCACAAGGATCCCTTGTGTTGCTTATATATAACCATATCTGCCTTCTTCATTCCATTCCCCCCGTCCCTAATCCTTGGCATTAACTTTTCTGCTCTTCATTTCTAAAGTAATGCCATTTCAAAATCTTGCCATTTACAACAATGTGGATGGACCTAGAGAGTATAATGCCAAGTGAAATAAGTCAGTCAGAGAAAGATAAATACCATGATTTCACTAATATGTGTAATTAAGAAACAAAACAAATGATCATGTGGGGGTGGGGAAAAAGAGAGAAAGACAGAGAAACAAACCAAGAAACCTACTCCACTATAGAGAACGAACTGATGGTTACCAGAGGGGAGGTAGGGAATGGATGATAGAGAGGATGGGAATTAAGAAGGGCACTTGCTATGATGAGTACCGTCATATATAGAAATGCTGAATCATTAGCTTTTACACCTGAAACTATATTACACTGTATGTTAACTAACTGGAATTTAAATAAAAAGGTTTTAAAATGCCATTTCAAAAAGTTTGTAAGTGGAATCACACATTTTCAAATTAGCCTTTTTTTACCAAGCAAAATTTCATGGAAATTCATCCAGTTGTTACAGCTATCAATAGTCCATTCATTTTAATTGCTAAGCAGTTTCTAAAGGTATGCATATAACACAGTTTGTTCAACCATTAACCTGTGAAAAACATCTTGACTGTTTGCAATTGTTGGTTGTTATGACTAAAACTGCTATGAACATTTATGCACATTTATGTACAATTTTTTATAACCCTGTTTTCATTTCATTTAATTTCATTACTAAGAGTACAACTGTGGGGTTACATGAAGATTACATATTTACTTCTATAAGAAACTAAGCAACAATTTTCTATGGTGACTGGGTCATATAATATACCAATATTATAATATGTAAGAGGGATCCAGTTGCTTCCCATTCTCACCATTTTGGGGGTATTGCCACAATTTAATTTTTAGCCTCTCTGACATGTTTGTATTGATATCTCATGGTGGTTTTCATTTGCATTTCCTTGGTGACTAATTATGCTAACATCATTTAATGAGTTTATATGCCATCTGTATATCCTTTCTGGTGAAATTTCTGTGCATATCTTTTGCCCATTTTCTAATTGTTTTTTATTTAGGTGTTAAATTTTTAGAGTTTGTAATATAGTCTAGATATTAGTATTTTGTGAGATATGTAGTTTGCAAATAGTTTCATCCAGTCTGTTGCTTGTCTTTCATCATTTATACATAGGCTTTTGCCCCTATTTTTCTCCTACTGCTCTCAAAATTTTAACTCATATATTATAAACTTATGTTACATCACCACTGTTGTTCATGCAGCCAATATGCCATCACTATCAATATATATCAATATTTCCATATATAGATATATATTTATTTATTTCTCTTTATTGCTCTCAATATATTTTTTCCTGTAATTCCTGTGGGGTCATCATCCTTGTGCTTAAAAAAATCTTCATTTGGGTTACTGGGTAGTTTGGTTGGTTAAGAACCCCACTTTGGCTTAGGTCATAATCTCATGGTTTGTGAGTTTGAGCCCTACATTGGGTTCTGTGCTGACATTTAGAGCTTGGAGCCTGCTTTGAATAATGGGTCTCCCTCTCTCTCTCTTTTCCCCTCCCCCACTTGCCCTCTGTCTTTCTCACTCTCTTTCTCTCAAAAATTGAATAAACATTTAAAAAATTTTTTAAATCTTCATTTGGTACAGTTCCGTTAGCAAAAATTTCTCTGTTTAATATAATTTAACTGATAGAATAATTTTTCTCATAATGGAGCCAGTTCACTTTTAGCTATCACTTTACTTCTAGCATGGATGCAAGAAATATTGGATTTAAATCTTAGATTACCTTAGGGGCACCTGGGTGGCTTAGTTGGTTATGTGTACAACTTTGGCTCAGGTCATGATCTCCTGGTTTCAGCCCCACATCAGGCTCTGTGCTCACAGCCCAGAGCCTGGAGCCTGCTTTGAAAGTTCTGTCTCCTCTCTCTGTCCTTCCCTTCCTCATACTGTGTGTGTGTGTGTCTTTCCCTCAAAAAAAAATAAAAAACATTTAAAAATAGATTATTTTATAAAATGAGTCAATTGGCCTAAATGAAAAGTCATGCTTAACTGAGTAATATGTAAATGTACCTTCTTCAGATACATTTGTTAATATATCATCTTCCAGTGCAGTCTTCTTATAATAATCAATAAGTTTTGAAATAGATATTGATGCGTCTTCTGCCAACTTTTGTCTTCTGGTTTTTATGTGACTATTAATAATACTATGGCCCTAATGATTGTTTTGTAAGCATTTTGTGCATGTTTATTAACATGCTTGAGAAATTAACTGGTACTTACTTTTTCCTTATTTATTTATTCTGATGTTTTGAGGTCATTGGTTCTGAAAACGTTTTTGCTACTAAAACTTTTTCTGAAAGCATTACCAAACCATACAATTAAGCAGCTTTAGTGGCATCTGGGTGGCATAGTCAGTTAAGCATCCAACATTAACTCAGGTAATGATTTTGCAGTTGGTGGGTTCCAGCCCACATTGGCTCTGTGCTGGCTGCTAGGAGCCTGGAGCCTGCTTCAGATTCTGTGCCTCCCTCTATCTCTGTCCCTCCCCCAGTCAAGCTCTGTCTCTCTCAAAAATAAGTAAAATATTTTTTAAAAAAAGAAGTAGTTTTAGAAGCTGTAAAAAAAATAGTAAGAGCCTCAGACCATTGTCTACATCCTCAATGGCCAGTCTCATCATTATCTTTTATTTTTTTATCATATTAGAGATACATTCAATTTTCTGTTACATCTGTTTCCAGAGCCTACTGACTGGCAAACCTGGAGGTTTGTACCACTCCCAGGGTGCTAAGCACTGTGACACATTCGAGAGACTGGCTGGAGCAGCAGTTTTAAATATGTCTACAACCACCATAGAGACCAAAAAATTAATAGTCTCTTGCAAATGGAACTCATTTTGTCAGCATGCTTTCTGCATACTGACCTCAAAAAGGAGGTATTTGTTATGGCCTGGAAAAGATGAACAAAAAGGCACACAGGTTGTTGCTGGTGGTTTTATTTTAATCATGTATTTAATTGGAAAACTCTGTTTACTGCATATACTTTGCATACCTACATTCATAGATGCATTTTATTCATACAATGAAACCATGCCAGAAACAGGAATTACAAAGTTCAGGTTTACCAAACCCAGCCTGAGTTATTTTAATGCAACTATTAATAAAAAGGGCTGTTAAAATCTAAAATAACAAATTCTAACTTGACAAAATGCCAAGATAATGGTAGTGAAGATTTGTGGTCACCAAGGACCCTTAGAAGAGGTTCAGCAGAATCAAATAATACACGGAAATAAGTTCCAAGTCGTAGTTGTCATTGTCACAGTGATAAGGTGATCAAAGATTACCACTCAATGCAAGTGGAAAGGACTCAAAGTTTCTATTAATTACCTACATATCAGATATTGGTTTGCTGTATATCACTCTTTAAATTAACAGTAAGTGTTTCATTTTTTTAAGGTTAAGCCATTCTCAGCAAGTATTCTTAATCCAAGAATCCATTTATCAGCTACTGTTATGAGTCAGCACTTAAGTATCTCTGGTGCCTAGCAGGATCAAAACTCTATGAGAAGCACTGTCTATGGAGTATGTCTGCCACATATTCTCTCAGCAAAGACAATGAGACAGGAATATTACATATGTGGTCACAGATTATAGTTTTAATTCCTGAAATAAGAGTGTATCTGAATAAAACAGATTATGAGATGTCAGGTTGGAAAGTAAATTAGAAGAGTATCATATGGCAAGTGAAAAGATTGGAACATTGACCTTTAGGCACAGTGAGCTGTTGAAAGACTGGGAGCAAGAAGTGGCACTAACACAGTATAGCGGAAGAAGGTCAATCTGGTAGAGATGCAGGGACAGAATGGAGGGCAAGAGCGATGGAAATCATGAAGGCAGTGTCATTCATTAGGAGCCTTAACAAGCATTCAAGAGTGAGGCAACAAGATTAAGGAGTTGCTTTTCCTCTGATATTGGATTTACATTGTATTTTTAAATTTCACTACTCACTAAAAGTTTTGTGACAGAATAAAAATCTGCAGGCTGGGGCTCATCTGATATAAACAGATTGGACTCCAGAAGTTCTCTGTGTCTACAAATCTACTATTGGATCCTCAGTCATTTCAGAGGTAAAAGCTTTTACCAGCCAGTCATACTACTTTGCCAGCAGCACTGAGTTTCCCCGCAATGGAGAAAACCACACTGAAACTATGAACAGTTCTTAATTGAACTGGATGACTTCCTCTTAGGGCTGTTACCCTGGGTGAGTTCTTTACCTTAGAATTTTCACTAAAAATGGCTCAGTCTAAAACAGGAAATGTTGAGTAAGACCACAAAGCAGAATGGAGAAGAAAGAAACACTCTTTTTCATTTTATGCTAATTCCTTTAACATCTCATTTAATTCCTCAGTATTAGAACATGGGTATTATAATATCCATCAACATATAAATAAATTAAGATTTGGCTTAAATTAAATAAGATAATAAAGCTAATAGTTGGCAGAGCAAATATTCTAGGCCAGACGTAATTAACTGTGGAGTTTATATGTTTTCCATCACTGAGCTGTCTCTTGTGGACAAACACAGGAAGAAAGAAAGAAAAGAGAATCTTGATTTTCATGTCATCATTGTAATCATAAACCAGAAAAAGATATGTCTTTTTCTTCTTCCACTTAGGTATAACTTAGATTAACTAATTTATTGTTGCCTGAATATATAAAGTATGCCAATTTAGAGCAAGAATAAAGAAATGCAACATTTAGGCCTAAGATACCTATATAATACCTATATTATATATATATATGTGTGTGTGTGTGTGTGTGTGTGTGTACATACATACACATCTGTGAATGTCACTGCCTATGCCATTCTAATATTAGTAATTATATTCTAAGGAAATAATTTTTCTTTTTCAAAGGAAATCATAGAATTCATAATAGCTTCACAAATCATAAAGAAAGCATAAGACACTCTCATTATGATGACATGAACACAACAATAAAATACAGTGAGTGGGACCATGAGTGAGAACCAACACACTTCACCAACACACGACTCTCCTGAGGATAGCAGCACAGAGGAGTCTTCTCCTCTCCCTTGCCTGCCCACCTGCCACCCAACATACCAAATATTCTCTGGCTCCAGTTGTGCTAATGTACTTGGAATGCCTGACTTCAATACTCTCCATACCACTGCCCTTAGAAACTGATAGTCACACTGAGTTCTCCTGTTATGACCCTGGGTGTTCCCCCAAAACACTGGTTTATAAGCTGGTCACTCTCATTCTTCACTCTTGGTTGCCCCTAGGAGGACCTTACTGAAGGTGCACTGTAGACTTCCAGGAGAATGTTCATTTGGACCCCACATGCCAGTATGGTACATAATAGAAAAAGAGGGTTAGTTCATATGTCATATTTCATCATCAATCAACCAAACAGGTAAGTGCTTGCCATAGGACAGAGCTGAAAAACTCACAATATGTGAGAAAATCTGGGGCCTGGTGTTCTCAAGCCCACAGAAAGGAGAAGGACTGATTGTTGGGGCACTGAATGATGAATGGAGAATTCAGACAGAGCTGAGCCCCATGCCAGCAGGAGCACAACACTCAATGATTGAAGTCAGTCTTCTGCCACAATTCAGAGAACGCATGATTTTAACAGAATCCATGCTTTTTCTTACAATTCATTCAATTATGTGCTTTAGTCATTCATTTTATAAACATTCTTTATTCACATATGCTGGACAATTTTCCATCCTTTTAGAATTACCAGGAAATATGACAAAACACAGTGAGATATCACTGCACAACTACCAGAATGGTTTAAATTAAAAATTTTAAATATGGGAGCATATTTTCAGAAAAAAGGAAAAATGTATTCACTGCTGATGAGAACTAAAATTGATATAGTGACTTTAGAAAACTGACATTCTCCATTAAAGCGAAGCGTCTGCATACCATATGATGCAGAAATTCTCCACTAAAACTAAGTGTCTGCATGCTCTATGACACAGAAATTTCACCACTAATATGTATTCAGTAAAAGTGGATAATTATGTCACTAAAAGACATTCAATTATGTCCCCAAGTGGAAACAATCCTTAAAAGATCAATAAATAAACTGTGGTATTTTTATACAATGGAATACAATGGAATCAAGGAAAATGAACAAAATAAAACTACCCTCTATAATAAGGTGAGTTTCACAGACAACATTCCTTGAAAGCAGACAACACAAAGGAGTAAATACTGCATTATTGCATTGCTATGAAACTCAAAATTAGTATAATTAATGTATGGTGCTTGATCAAGACAGTGTTTACTATTGGGAGGACAAAGAGTTTAGTGAAGGGACAAGAAGGGGGCTTCTGGGATGCTGGTGATATTGATTTCTATATTGGTTACATGGTTGTGTTACTTTATGGTAATACTGTGAGCACTTACAACTTATGCAATTTCCTTAAGTATTAAATTCCAAGTTAAAAATGCTTATTAAGAGGAATAAGTGAAATAAAAAACAGAAAAGGAAAAGATATGAAATGTTTTATTATTTAACAAAGATAGACAGTGTTTGGATGTATGATTTCAGACATCTCAGAAATATGTCCTAGGATGGACTCAGAGATCTTTTTTCAGTGGATCCAAAGTCACAGACAACTTTTCTCCCTGAGTTTTTGAGCCTCTCTAAAAGTTTTTAAGTAGTGCTTATCTAGATTCCTCACCCCACAAAATGTCTGCTAGAAGGTTGTCAAGCATCAGAACATAAAGGCCCCTGCCTATGTTGTTCTAAGTATTGGTGATAATGGGAAACAGGGCTTCTGACATCTACCTGTTGAATAACTGACTACCTTCAGAATTTCCTCTTTATATTTGGTTTTCAGAGGTATGAAATATGTTGTGCCCATGACCAGCTATTTCTTTATTTTTCAATTATTCATTGTTTCTGACTTATGGTCTTTCAGGATCTCTTAATTAATTGTATGTTACTAATTTTGGAACATTTTCAATGTCATTTTCTTAAATATGTCTTCAGACCTTTTCTCTTTCTGGGATTCTAATTGTGTAAAATCATTTGATATTATCCCCAGTTTTTGGATTTACTCTGTTCAGCTTTTTTTTCACTTTATTCCTCTTTTTGTTTCAGTTTGGGTAATTTCTATTGACCCGTCTTCAAGTTCTCTGATTATTTTTAACTGTGTCAAGTTTCCTACTGAGCCCATTGAAGGTATTCTTCATAGAAATCATATGGGCTTCTGACTGCTCACATTTCCAAGTGATTCTTAGTAGCTATCTCTTGCTGAAATTGGTTACCTGATCTTGCATGTTTTCTATCTTTTCCATTTAGTAATAATTACTTTAAATTATCCAAGAGCTCTAACATCTGTGTCATATCTGAGTTTGTTTCTGCTCATTCCACCTTTGCATCCCCTCTTCATTTTTTCTTGAAATCTAGACCTGTTGTACAGGAGAGTGTATACTGAGGTAATTATTTTTTATACTTATTGATGAGGGCAACTTCTCTTCAGCTAGGCCTTCGGTATAGGTGCATGTGTTAATCAAATTTAATGCCAGTTGGGCTTGGTTTAAGATTTATTATTAGTGTCAGTACACTAAAGGTTCAAATCACTTGATTCCCTGTAATTGTCTCTCTTGGTTTAGGGTTCTCTTGTTATACTGTTCCCCAGAGACTGTTTTTCTCTCTCAGCTTTTCTAGCTATTATTATAACCTAACACTTGTTAACATGGTGGTGAAGAGTGGACAGGGGAGTGGGTATACTTTTAATGCTTTCCTTAAGCTTCAGTCTTAGGCAGGAGGTATAAATCTGTCTTAGGATATGGACTTCACAAGTGATCTTTCCCCCACTAGATGAATTCTGGTCCTAGCATACATACCTGCCCCTCCCCCAGGGGAAGAAATTTGTTTCCTTCCCCAATCCCTCTTACCTTCAGCAGTTAAGAGGGATGAGTTGACAGGAGTATCCTTAGGCTACAGTTTGGCTATTTTTCCTGTAAAGTTTAATCCTATCTGTCCATGGTAGTGACTGGTTTGGGCAGATTTAACTGTGGTTTCTATTCCTGTCCCTCAACCAAACCACAGGTAAAAATTTCTCTGGGGTCTTCACAGTCACCCCAGCAGGATGGAATATGAGGACCTGAGGAGTTCTTGGAGAAAGAGTCCACAAGAAGGTATGACAATCATTTTGGCCTCAGACCCGAGACTCACACTCATGCTAGCCCACAATTGGTCTTTAGAAAATGGTTAAACTTTTCTAGTTTAATGTTCTTACTGGCATGGTTTCTGAGCCAGAAAAATTACCTGGCTTTGTCTACTTCAGAGGTACTATCTCTCTCTGTAGATTACAGGTTAACTATTTGCCATATGGCCTCAGTTCTCTGACTCAAAAAAAGGCATTAATTTTCAGTTTGTTCAACTTGTTTCTTATAGTAAGGGTAAGAGTGATATGCTTTTTATCATATCTTTATACATTAACACTGAAACTTATTGAGCCTTAATGCATGTGATAATTCCTTACTAGTTGAGTTTGACCAGCTCCAAATAATCCACATACTTTCTACCAGAGGGTCATTACTTATTATAATTATTTATAGAAACATATTCTGTTTATCTAGAGTGAGTCATCCTTCCAGAGGTGGCAAAATAAGTTGAAAAAAACACAACAGACTCTCTAATAAGCATTCTTTTGTAGAAATAAATATGTTTGCCTACTCATAGAGTATACAAAGAATTTTCAATAACATATAAATTATTAAGAAAATCAATCTCAGATTTGAAAATAATGTAAAGTACAATAAATAGAAATTAAAATATAATCATTAAATAATCTTCAAGTATACTTTAAAGCCTTTTAGAGGAAAGATATTAGGAAAAGAAAATGGAACCATTATATATAAAACTTCAGATATCAAATCAAAGCTATATGTAGAAAACAATTTAAGTCCAGGAATACCATTAATATTAAACATAGTAAAATGAGTATAATTAAGGTAACTTTACATCAAAAATTATCAAGTAAAAAATATTATCCTTCAGCACAGGAAAATGTGATACCACTGTTCTCCATACTGTCAGATGTGAACTCTGCCATTATTTGAACTGGTGAACCTGTAGAGAATATATTGTTTCTCTCTAGTAGGTTTTAGGATAATTTCTTTAGTTTTCAAAAGTTTAAATATGATGTGTCTTGGCATGAATTTCTCTGGTTTAATCCTAGTTAGGGTGTGTTCATGTTTCTGACCCTGTGAGTTTGAGTGTCTCATACCAAATTTGGGATGTCTTAAACCATTAATTTTTCAAATATATTCAACCCTTCATTCTTTCTCTACTCTTTTTCAGACCCTAAATACAAATATTTGGGGTTTTTTTGTTATAGTTTCACACATTCCTGAGGTGTTTTGGTGGTGGTGGTGGTGTTATTGTTCTTTACCGTCTATTTGCTCTCTGTTGTTTAGATTGAGTACATTCTATTATCTGTTTCAAGTTCATAAATTCTATATTCTGTCACACCCACTCTACCACTGAATACTTCCAGCAAGTTCTTTATTTGGGTTATTGTACTTTTCAGTTCTATTTTCTATTTGGCTATTTTTTCATAACTTTTGTGACTTTGCTGAGCTCCTCATTTTTTTAAATTTCTTCAGAGAAAATTCATAACTACTTGTTTAATTGACTCTATGATGGCTGTTCTAATATCTTTGCTAAACAAATTCAACTTCTCAGGTTCATTTTAATATAGTGTCTTTTTTATTTTCTTTTTCATTTAAGTCATGATTATCCTGGTTCTTGGTATGATTAGTGATTTATTATTTTTTTTAATAGTTTACATATTATGAGATCTGGATCATGGTTAAATCTTCTATTTTAGCAGGCAGTCACCTAGTTTAAATTTAGCACGCATTTAGGGGAAGAGCACTGGGTGTTATATGGAAACCAATTTGACAATAAACTATATATAAAAAAATTAGCATGCAGATTCTAACATTTTGAGAAAATCCACAAAAGTCACAAGAGAATTGGTATAGATGGGGCCCAAAATAATGAAAGCTTGCAATAAACCCAAAATACATTTACTTTATTTTTTAAATTTTTTTATGTTTTTTATTTATTTTTGAGAGACAGAGAGAGAGAGAGAGCACAAACAGGGAGGGTCAGAGAGAGAGAGAGACACAGACAGAATCCGAAGCAGGCTCCAGGCTCTGAGTTGTCAGCACAGAGCCCAACACGGGGCTCAAACCCACGAACTGTTAGATCATGACCTGAGCCAAAGCTGGACGCTTAACCAACTGAGCCACCCAGGTGCCCCAAATATATTTACTTTAGACTTTTAGGATAGATAGGTACAGGGAAAATGAATGGGGAACAGGCCTGCATTAGCGCCACATCAGTATAAGATTTGTAAAATGCTTCCTCTTTCAGTGGACTTCAATTTCAATGGAAATGAATAACAATGTCAATCCTTTTTTTAAAAAAATTTTTAATGTTTTATTTATTTATCATTTTTATTAATAGTTTATTACCAAGTTGGTTTCCATATAACACCCAGTGCTCTTCCCCACAAGTGCCCCCTCTCCATCACCATCACCCCTCCCGCTTTCCCCCTCCCTCTTCAGACCAGAGTTTGTTCTCAGCATTCAAAAGTCTCTCATGATTTGCCTCATTCCCTCTCCCCAACTCTTTTCCCCCTTTTTCCCATTCCGACGGTCGCCTATTAGTTTTCTCCTATTAGACCTGTGAGTGACAACGTATGGTATCTGTCCTTCTCTGCCTGACTTATTTCACTTAGCATGACTCCCTCTAGGTCCATCAATTTTGCTACAAATGGCCAGATTTCATTTTTTCTTATTGCCATGTAGTATTCCATTGTGTGTGTGTGTGTGTGTGTGTGTGTGTGTGTGTGTATACCACATCAATCTTTAGTTAAATTATAGTTAATAGAGTGCAAACATTTTATGTGTGGCTGCAATATGAGGTGCTCATTATTGATTATATATAATCATATATCCTTTACAAGAAAAATGATTTCACAAAATAAAAAAAGAAAAGAAACAAGAAAAGTAAAGAAAAGAAAACTAAAGAAAAGATAGGGGGAGGAAAGGAAGGAGGGAGGGAGGAAGGCAGGAAGGCAGGAAAAGAGGAAGGAAGGAAGGAAAGGAAAGAAAGAGAGAAAGAAAGAAGAAACAAAGAAAAGAAAAGTCCTTGATCTATAAGGGAAGACAGATCAGGTTTGCAGCAGACCTATCCATAGAAACATGGCAGGCCAGACAAGAGCTACAGGACATATTCAACATGCTGAATTGGAAAATTATGCAGCTGAGAATTCTTTAACCAGCAAGGCTGTCATTCAGAATAGAAGGAGAGATGAAAAGGGGCAGCTGGGTGGGTCAGTAGGTTAAGCGTCTGACTTCAGCTCAGGTCATGATCTCAAGGTTCGTGGGTTCGAGCCCCCATGGCAGGCTCTGTGCTGAGAGCTAGCTCAGAGCCTGGGGCCTGTCTTCAGATTCTGTGTCTTCCTCTCTCTGACCCTCCCCTTCTCACACTGTCTCTTTCTCTCACAAAAATAAAAATAAAACACTAAAAGAGAAGAAGAAGAAGAAGAAGAAGAAGAAGAAGAAGAAGAAGAAGAAGAAAAGAGGAGGACGAGGAGGAGGAGGACAAGAAGAAGAAGAAGAAGAAGAAGAAGAAGAAGAAGAAGAAGAAGAAGGAGAAGAAGAAGGAGAAGAAGAAAGGATGAAAAGTTTCCCAGACAAAAACTAAAGAAGATCGTGATCACTAAAGCAACCCTGCATGAAATTGTAAAGAGAACGTTTTGAGTGGAGAAAAGATGAAACAAAATGAAAAAGACCAAAAGCAACAAAGACTAGAAAGGACCAGAATATCACCAGAAACTCGAACTATACAGACAACACAATGGCACTAAATTCTTACCTTTCAGTACAGACTCTAAACATCAATGAACTAAACACTTCAATCAAAAGACATAGGGTATCAAAAAGGATAAGAATACAAAAGCCATCTATATGATGCTTAAAAGAGACCCATTTTAGACTTAAATACATCTGCAGACTGAAAGGAAGAAGATGGAGGTGTGCCTGGATGGTTCAGTTGGTTAAGCCACTTATGGCTTATGATCTCACAGTCTCTGAGTTTGACACCAATCCAGCTCTGTGCTGACAGCTCAGAGCCTGGGTCCTGCTTCGGATTCTGTGTCTCCCTCTCTCATTGCCCCTCCTCTGCTTGTTCTCTCTCTCTTTCTCTCTCTCTCTCTCAAAAATAAACATTAATTTTTTTTTAAGTGAGGGGATGGAGAACCATCTATCATGCCAATAGTCATTAAAAGACAGCTAAAGTAGCCATACTTTTATCAGACTAACTACATTTTATTTTATTTTTTAAGTAGTTTATTGTCAAATTAGTTTCCATATTGCACCCAGTGTTCTTTCCCACAAGTGCCCTCCTCCATCACCACCACCTCTTTCCCCCCTCCCCCTTCAACCCTCAGTTCATTTTCAGTATTCAATAGTCTCTCAAGTTTTGCATCCCACTCTCTCCCCAACTCTCTTTCCCTCTTCCCCTCCCCCTGGTCCTCTATTAGGTTTCTCCTGTTCTCCAGTTAGACCTATGAGTGCAAACATATGGTATCTGTCCTTCTCCGCCTGACTTATTTCACTTAGCATGATACCCTTACGGTCCACCCACTTTCCTACAAATGGCCATATTTCATTCTTTCTCATTGCCATGTAGTACTCCATTGTGTATGTATACCACATCTTCTTGATCCATTCATCAGGTGATGGACAGTTAGGCTCTTTCCATGTTTTGGCTATTGCTGACAGTGCTGCTATGAACATTGGGGTACATGTGCTCCTATACATCAGCACTTCTGTTTCCCTTGGGTAAATCCCTGGCAATGTTATTGCTGGGTCATAAGGGAGTTTTATGGATAGTTTTTTGAGGAACCTCCACACTGTTTTCCAGAGTGGCTGCACCAGTTTACATTGCCACCAACAGAGTAGGAGGGTGCCTGTCTCTCCACACCCTCGCCAGCATCTAGTCTCTTAATTTGTTCATTTTAGCCACTCTGACTGGCGTGGTTTTGATTTGTGTTTCCCTGATGATGAATGATATTGAGTATTATTTCATGTGCCTGTAGGCCATCTGGATGTCCTCTTTGGCGAAGTGTCTGTTCATGTCTTATGCCCATTTCTTCACTGGGTTATTTGTATTTTGGGCCACCAGAAGCCTTCTAGAACTGATCAATGAATTTAGTAAAGTTGCAGGGTACCAAATCAATGTACAGAAATCAGTTGCA
>NC_043702.1:107361173-107386062 GCF_006229205.1 Suricata suricatta
CAGCAGCACCCGGTGCCCTACAGGAACTTCAGATCAGAAACAATTCTTATTGCTTCATCTCTTGCTTCATCTCTGCCTTGCAAATCTTACACAATTATTTTATTTTCTGGTAAACCCTCTCCAAAACCATACAGAAAAGAATTTGGGAAAGGTAGTTCCAATTTAGCTAAGTTGACATGGTTCAAAACTATCCCATCAAGGTAGAGGGGATAATGGGCATTGTGCAGGCAAGAATCTCTGTCTGCTACAAAAGGACAGTAGAAGCATAGGACATCCAGGAAAGGACAGTGATGGGCTAACACTGGGTTGTAGAAGATAACATGTTTTATAAATGCAAAGGAAACTTCTCAGATTGAAATAACAGCATTGCCAAAGAGAAAGAAAACACAATTTGACAGGTACTTACATACTGCTAAAGCATAAAATATGAGCAGGGTTGGAGGAGTGACAGGAAAAAAGCTGAGGATCATAGAATCATTCTCACCTTCTTTTTTTAAATGTTCATTTATTATTGAGACAGAGAGAAACAGATCATGAATGAAGGAGGTGCAGAGGGAGAGGGAAACACAGAATTCAAAGCAGGCTCCCGGCTCTGAGCTGTCAGCACAGAGCCCAATGTAAGGCTCAAACTCACGAACTGTGAGACCATGACCTGAGCCAAAGTCAGATACTTAACTGACTGAGCCACCCAGGCTCCCCCATTTTCACCTTCTTATTTACAAAACCCCATCATATTAAAGAAACCATTGTAACTCCTAACATTCTCATATTTGAAGACCTTGACCCTTTTCCAAGCATGTAAGGTTGAAGTTATCAGTTAAGATTGTATCCATTTAGAGATTTATCCAAGGGATACAGAAGTGCTGACACATGGGGGCACATGTAAATTAATGTTTATAGCAGCACTGTCAACAATAGCCAAATCATGGAAAGAGCCTAAATATCCATCACCTGATGAGTGGATCAAGAAGATGTGGTATATATATACAATGGAGTATTACATGGCAATGAGAAAGAATGAAATATGGCCATTTGTAGCAAAGTGGATGGACCTCGAGGGTGTCATGCTAAGTGAAATAAGTCAGGCGGAGAAGGAGAGATACCATATGTTTGCACTCATAGGTCTAACCAGAGAACAGGAGAAACCTAATAGAGGACTATGGGGAGGGGAAGGGGAAAAGACAGTTGGGGAGAGAGAGGGACGCAAAGCCTGAGAGACTATTGCATACTGGAAATGAACTGAGGGTTGAAGGGGGAGGGGGAGAGGAAAAAGAAATGGTGGTGATGCAGGAGGCCACTTGTGGGGAAGAGCACTGAGTGTTAGATGGAAGCCAATTTGACAATAAACTATTAAAAAATAAAAATAAAATAAAAAATAAAAGGAAAATAAATTCCAATGACAATAAAGTTTAAATATCTAGAGTTTTATTTATCACATATTACAAAACATATGGAAGAAGGTTAGAGCAGGTGTGATATCTGAACAGTAACATCAAGCTTTTTCAACATTTATGTTCTGCTATGCTTTCTGAGTGTGTTAGATGGAGTACCCTGGAAACAGACCCTGAGACCATGTATTGTGTGCAGAGGGTTCACTGGGGACAGCTTTCAGGAGATAAAGTAATAAGAACCTGAGGAAGATGAGTCTGGACAAAGGGAGAGACTGAACATCAAACAGTTTCAACTGATGATTCAGTCAATCCTACTAGAGCTCTAGAACTGAGATGTCCTTCAGACTCATCCCAAATGGAGAAGAGTAATGAGGGCTTCATAACTACATCAGCCGACAATTGCCATCATCTTGCCCCTGGGAGGGTCTGGGCAGGGTGTTTTCCTTAAATCAAGGGAGATTTCCTACAAGAGATGCAGTTGTGTCTACAGCTATTATTATAAGAACCTGGAGGACAGATATGTGGGACCCTCAAAAGGAGTTCTTGGCAGAACTCTACAGAATCCACTACAGTTGACAAAGTTTCATCCTTATACATGTCATCTAATGGTCACAAGGTGTCTGCTGCATCTCTTACTTTCACATCCATTTCAGACACATTCTAAAGGTGCAAATGGACAGAAGCTGGGCATTTTCACTCATAAATAAATATCTGCCCACCTATGGGATTTCTATCAACATTTTATTTGCTGGAACTTTCACCCACCATAGGGGAAGTTGGAAATTCAAAGTTAAGGATGTTGCTAAAGACCATGTACAATATTCAAGAAGCCTTGAATGTAGGTAGTGAGGGATGGATATTTGAAAGGTAGCTATAAGATCTAAAACTTTACATATTATTACACTAAAAGGAACTGAATAGACCTGGTCCCCAACCATCCTAAATTCAAGTCTCAAATGGCAAATGTTTCAGGAAAAAGGAACCACCCTACATGTCAGCATGAAGGAACATTGGAAAACAACTTTGGAGAATAGTTTTTGTCTATTAATGTTAACAATGTGCATAATATTCATCCTAGAACTCTTCATCTAGGAATAGATTCTATAGAAACTCTGGCACATGTGCAGGTAAAAGAGCCAAATATTGGGATATTCATTTCAACATGGTTTATAACAGCAAAACATCTCTTTAAAATCTAAATGTCAAAGATAGGGAAATGAATGAATAAAATGTGACAAGTTTATAAAATGCGTGCATTCACTTCACAGATATTCCTAGAGATTCCATTAAATGTTAGGTGTTGGTCCTTCTTTTTCAAGGACTTGAGGAATTGGCCGAGATGACCTGGCCCATCCATAATGTTCTGTGATTGCTCCTGTTGATTCTTCCTGAGTCTGCTTTTACTCAACACGATTTCTGCTTGTTCCTTAGTGTTGCACCAAATCTTTGGTTTGACTGAACCCATCCTATCCTGGAAGCAGTTGTTATTGGCATTTATCACTAGACACAACATGGACAGTAAACATAGCAGGTTTCAGGTGTGGTCCTTAAAGCCATGGATTCTTGATCATAACCTGCAGGCCCCTAGAGCTCACAATACCTAGATCAGACAGAACACATGTCCAGCTTATTACAATTAGTTACTCATACAATGAGTTACTATTAACTGCTTTAACTGAAGCTAATTATTAGAGCTATGAGAATAACTGACGGATTTTGTACCATGAAAATAAAATGGAACAAAACTGACACATAATTGTCTCAAATCCTGACAGAAGAAATTTAATTCATTAATTTTATTATTTGCAAGCTTTTAAACTGAAAATAATTTGTTTTTTATTTTATTTATTTATTTAAAGTTATTTATTTTGAGAGAAAGAGAGAAAGAAAATATCAAGCAGGCTCTATACTGTCAGTGCAGAGCTAAAGGAGAGACTTGAACTCACAAACCATGAGGTCATGACCTGAGTCAAAATCAAGAGTAAGATGCCCAACTGACTGAGAAACCCAGGCACCCCTCATTTTTTTAAATAGTGTCCTGGTGATTTAAAATTTATATAATCAATTTAGTTATATCTGGTTATAAATTATGTGATGATATATTTATTCTATTATTTGTTTATAGATAAATAATTCAACAATAAATAATATATTCTTTATAAACTGAATGTTCTCACTTGTCATTTGTGGTATTTTTAAATTCAGTTCATCCATGTAGAACTTTTATTAAATATAGGCTACTAAACACCAAATAGCCATCTCACAGCTGAGATATGAGCTAATCTTTTACTACAGACTGTAGGGGATAAATGGGAATTGTCACAAACTCTCTCTCAAAAACACAAAACAAAACAAACAAACAAAACACCCACAGAGCAGTGAGACCTCGTTTATTTCTGCAGAAACAATTGAGTAAATAGAGTAGGTAAGACCAGGCTTCTGAGTCATCCAAAGCACTTATTCTTTTCCTGAATAGGTGCTCACACTTATTTCAGACTCTCCACAGTCTTGTTTTAGGAACAAATCTAACTGGTTAGCAGAGCATTTAACCCACTCCATTTATCTTTACCTGGTGGGTTCTCTTGACTCACACACTCTACCCTGGAGGAAACAGCCTTCTCGACCTCAGAAGAAATGTTTTCTCCTTAAGCATATAAGTCAGTGCCCAGGGGCTCATCCTCTGTCTACCTGCCTGATTGGGTCTTGGACACACGTTCATGTGAGTAGAGCCACACTGTGGGCATGCGGAGCACCCGAGTCCCTATCCATATAGCCTTCATTCTCCCTCCCTGCTATTTCAAATTCATACTTCAAAAACTAGTCCAGAGCAAACTACTGCAGAGGGTTCTCCTGAAGAGCCAGGCAAGTGGGGTCTCCTTGCCCTCAGTGAGAATGGCCATCCCTTTCCCTTAATGGCAATATAAAAGAAAGCCTTCTTGTGCCATGCCACACAGAAAGGCCAAGGCATTATGATTGGGAGTTAACTGAAGGGAAATATTATCAAAACATTGGAAACATTGGCTTTCAAATGTTGCAACTGTGTGAGATCCTGTGAGGGGTAGGAAGCAGGACTAACTTTCTTGGTCTTGCTCAGAGACATGGTAAGTGGCGGATTCTATCAGGCAGAGAGGCAAAGAGTGGGAGAGGAGATAAAAGGCTCATAGTTAGCCTCACACATCAGATCACTGGCAAGTTGTCTCAGCATCACAGCCTCTTGCCAAAGAAGGTTAGGGTGGTTGAAGCAAACTGGAACTGAAGGTGCCAGGCTTGTGTACATTTACAGGACAGAGACCACAAACAGGAGTGATGTTATTACAGCTGAGTAAGTGGGTATGAGTGTGCCTAAGTGTTCATGTGTGTCTGTGTGTGCATGCATACACCTGGAGAGTCAGAAAGCAAAGGCATGACCTTGCTGGACAAACATGAAATTGCGAATTAGTTCCTATCATATGATATTGCTTCATGAATAATCAGGACATTTTTAAACTTCAGAGTGTGATTTGAAATTGGAGCGTGGCCATATGACATTATTATGCAGCAGTATCTCTGTCAACAGTAGCTCCAGGAATAGAATTATTTTCTAAAGAAGTCGACTATGTTAAAGGTTTCTTTTTTTTATTCAAAATACTGCTAGGTAGATCACTGAGCTATGGCCCAATGGGACAAAAATTCCTTGGTATAGAAAGCATAGACTAAGAATTCCACTGGGTAAATGACAAATCTGGGTGACTTCTCACTGTTGCATTTTTCTATGCCATTTTGACTCAATTTTTCACCTGCTAATTATTCTTCGATCTTTACCACCCCCTTACAAATTAGTGGAGAATTCATCTACATTAATGAATAAAACAATTAATATGGCCACAAGAATATGATTTTTCAGTCTACAGGCCCTCAGAAGCACTAACACAATGGTAATTAAGCCATTATCACCCCCAGATTCTGTTCAGTTTCTGTTCTGTAAGTTTACATGGTTCCAACACCCTTGGTACCAAAAGACATTCCCAAATTTCCCTCAGCAGGAGGGTTTAGACATTTCAATGGAATCTCACTATCAAACAATGTTGAACCTGGGACAGTACTCTAACCTATTTAGAGCTTGATTCATGATATTGTGTCAGCCTACCTTTCACTTCTATGAAGAAAAAGAATATTGCCCTTTTCACACTAGGTTATCTTGTATCTGACTCATTTGTGTCCTATGAAACTGTGAATGGGAAGCAGATACAAGACACTCGACTATATGGAGATGATGTATAAATAAATTTTATCCTCATCTTTCATTTTGGCATAGTCTGCTCCAACCCTCCAGAATCATTTATAGGAAGAGTAGAGTCTTCTAGTGCATGAAATAATTCTCTTCCAATTATTCATTTATTCACTGAGCACCAATGAGATAGATTGAATGGTCTTAACACTCAGGCTCTTCTCCCTCCTAGACTTTTCATCAAGGATGAAAATCTACCTTCATTTCATTATATTACACTTAAGCCTTGTTACCATGCCTTAAAAACTGCAGAAACAAAATATACCATGTAGCCAACCATTATTTTTCCCATGCATTAACTTTGTCGAAATTGAATTTACATAACATAAACTTAGCAGGTTTTAAGGGTGTAATTTAATGAATTTGACAAACGTATACTCCTAATTCACAAGTTGATCAAGATACAGTACTTTTTAATAACCCCAGAAAATATTTTCACGGTGCTTTACAAGCAATTCTCCCACTAGTTAATCACTAATCTGAGATCGCTAATCATATCTTAGTTTTGCCAATTCTAGAGTGTGTTTTACAGTATATATATACTCTTCACTGAATGTAATGTTTTTGAGATTCATATATGTTGCCACATGTGTCATTAATTTATTCATTTTCATTGTGGAAAAGTATGGCTATACCAGAATTTGGTATTTGCTCTGTTGATGGGAAAATAATAATGGGATTTATGGCTATTTTTAAGGTGGCAAAATTAAATGCATGAAATTATTAGATAATACCGTGCTAGTTTATTCAAAGCTCAAATAGAGAGTAAACATACTAGCATAGTGTATTGGGAAGAACAAAGGATTTCAAGGAAAAGGGGAAATGGTTTCCAGTTTCATTTCTGCAATTACCTAAGGATCTGGAAAAACTGACAGTCTTTTTACTTCACTTTACTGTGGTCTTCTCCCACATCAAAGGTGTCTGAGAAGATAGAATATATACACATTTCCCTATTCTTTCCACTAAGTACAAATAAAATTCTTGGACATTTTATATAGAAAAGAAACATAAGAGAATCCTACAAGGTGAAGAGAATAAAGCAGACCAATTAGGAAATTTTCAGGCCCCCAGGAACAACACTGGGATGAGTACCCCGAGCTTCTTTTTGCATTATATATCTGAAACTTGGAGCTGAAAAATTCAACAACCCAGAAATGCAAGGAGGTGAGATCCCCCCCCAAAAAAGCCATATGCACATACACACACGCATACTCATGCACACACACACA
Organism: Suricata suricatta; assembly: GCF_006229205.1. Classification (NCBI taxonomy): domain Eukaryota; kingdom Metazoa; phylum Chordata; class Mammalia; order Carnivora; family Herpestidae; genus Suricata; species Suricata suricatta. The sequence goes on from NC_043702.1 coordinate 107,368,061, forward strand.
CACACACACACACACACACACACCCTGCTCGCTCTACCCAAAGCACCAAGAGAGGGGTCAGTCAAGCAAGAGAGAAACCTTTTAGATGATAACTGTTCTACTCAAGCCAAACACAAAAGAAATAAAAAGCATAACCCTACCTCAACGCAGGCCCTGAAGGTTAAGGGGGCCTCTAAACATCTACTATTGCCAGATTTACTGAGGCACCCAACAGCCTCTCCTAGTACCATGATAGTGTCAGGCAAGGTCAAGTAGGGGGTCAGGATTTTGTCCCCATTGAGCAGTGATGTACCTTCTCCTGCTATGATGGCAGTGGAGACCAAGGGAGAGATTGGACTTCCATCACTATCCAGCAGCTAGGATGTTCTGATTCCCCACCCCAATCCCCACCCCTACCTCCACTGGAGTAGTGTTAGAGGAGACCTGGAAGAGAGTCAAGACTTTCACAACCACTCAGTGGTAACAAAGCCACACACTTTCCCAATGCCAGTAGGGGCAACATGGGGAGAAGTAGACTAGAAGTCCTACCTCTCTCTGCCAAGGAGACTTCAGTGGAGGCCTACATGAAGGCCAGAAATCCTATCCTCCTTCATCTGTAATCATAAACCATCCAACTTCAGGTATCAGTGGAAGTGAAGTGGAGAACCTAGACTACTAGTCCAACCTGGCAATAATAAGATGACATTCCCCTCTTTCCCCAGCAGAGTGGTGTGAAAGGAGAACAGCTTAAAAAAAAACACACAAAAATATTTTTAGTAAAGATAATTAAAAATAAATATGTTCAGTAAAGATATTAAAAATAAAAAGAGGGGTTTCTGGGTGGCTCAATTGGCTAACTGTCCTACTCTTGATTTTGGCTCAGGTCATGATCTGATGGTTTGTGAGATCAAGACCCACATCAGGCTCTGTGCTGACAGTGTAGAGCCTGCCTTGGATTCTGTTTTCCTCTTTCTTTACCCCTCCCTCACCTTCTCTCTATCTCTCTCTCAAGGTTTGTAAAAAATAAACTCAAAAAAAAAATAAAAATAGAAACCAAATTGAAATCATAAAATGAAAAACATTATATAGCCCAAAGACAAAGCTCAGTGGTTAAAAATCAATAGCAGCATGGAGGGGCAGAAAAAAGAGTCAATTAGAAAATAGAAAAATAAAAACAAAAAGAGAAAACAAGCTGAAAAATTAAGATCCTAAGGAACTTGTAGGAGTGTAACAAAAATCTAATCATTTCACAGGAGTTGAAGAAGTAGAGGAGAAAGAGAGCGAGGCTGAAAATGTACTTAAAATATTGGATGAAAATCTCCCAAATTTAGAAAGAGAGATATAAATTTATAGATTCATGAGACTAACTGACTCCAACCAGGATTAAACTAAGGAAATCTACATCAAGATAGACCATAGTAAAATTTCAATGAAAAGCAAGAAATAAAATCTTTAAACTGATAAGAGAAAAAAGACGACTAGACTATAGAAGAAAAACAATATCACTCATGAATGCAGGGAAAAAAACTTCTTCACAAAACGTACAAATCAACAATAAACTTAAAAACTTACACACTGTGAGAAGTGGACGTAAGGCATACAGTATTTGAAAATTAATCAACATATTCCACATCTTAACATCCTACAGAGAAAAATCATATTGTATTAATTGATGCAGAAAAAGCATTTGACAAAATTCAACAGTCATTATGATAAAAATTCTCAGAATATATACGAATACAAAGAAATTCCCTCAACTGATTAATAGCATGTACAAACATTCAATAGCTAACTAACATCATATTTAATGGCAAGAGACTGAAAGTTTTTCCCTTTGGATCAGGAACAAGGCAAGGATGCCCACTCTTCTTACTCTTGTTTAACACAATGGTTCGTGTTCATGTTGTTTTAATTTATTATTAAATGATATATGAAAATAAAAGGCCACCAGATTGCAAAGGCAAATAAATAAAACCATCCTTACTTGCAGTTGTCATGATTGTCTGCATAAAAAATCACAAGGAATCTGACAAAAAAATTAGAATTAATAATTTCAGTTAAGTTGCACTTTACTAGATCAACAGAAAAATAATCATAGATATACATACATATATATGAACAAATAGAGACTAATAAAACATCACTTTTAGTCACTTAAAAATGTGAAATGTTTAGGTATAAAGTTAACAAAACAGGTACAGAACTTGTCACCTCAAAACTATAAAATGTTAATGTAAGGAACCAACAGGAATTTCAGTAAATGGAGAACTATACCATGATCATGAATTAGAGGACTTAACATATCAAAGATGCCAACTCTGCTCAGATAGATATGCAAGTTAAAGACAATGTCTTAGGAAAGCCCATTAATATTTTTTGTAGATACAGACAAGATAGAATTTATATTGAAAGACCAAAGAATGAAAATAGCTAAAATAATTTTGAAAAATAAAAACAAAGTGGAATCAGTTCACCTAAAGTCAAGCTTTCTTATATAGTGTGACACACAGTGTCAAAACTGTATGATACCATGGCACCTGGGTTGTTTGGTTGGTTAAGTGACTGACTCAATTTCAGCTCAGGTCATGATCTCATGGTTGTGAGACTGAGACCCATATTGGGTTCTGCATTGAGTGTGGAGTCTGATTGGGAGATTCTCTCTTTCCCTCTCTCTCTTGCTCTCTCTCTCTCTCTCTCTCTCTTTATCAAAATAAATAAATAAACTAAAAAAAAAGCCTGTGGTGTTGACAGAAGGATAGGCACAGAGGTTATTATTTGATCCATGTGTGATATAGAAGCACACTACTCTGTTTCCAAATATTTGCACAATTTTCAGTTATTGTTTTCTAGCTTAATTCCATTATGATCTGAGTACATATTTTGCTTTCTATTTTTTAAAATGTGCTATTATATGGTTTGAATGGGGTGTATCTCTTTTATAACTTTTTAATTTTATTTAAATCCAAGTTAGTTAACATATAGAGTAATAATGATTTCATGAGTAGAAGTTAGTGATCCATCACTTCATATAACAGGGAATGGTGTATCTTAGTGGATGTTTCTTGTCGACTTTAGAAGAATGTGTATTCTGCTGTTGCCATATGGAATAATTTATAAATGTCAGTTACGTAACGCTGATTAGTCATGCTATTCAGATTCATTTTTTTCTTTGATTTACATAGGTGAAAAAGAAATTCAATAGGGAAAAAATAGCCTTTTGACAAATGTACTCAAAGCAACAGGGCATTATAAGCAAAGAAAAATGAACCTCAACCTAAACTTCACACCTTATATGAAATTTAATTAAATGTATCACAAACTTAAATATAAAATTTAAATTCATTAACTTATATATATTACTATATATTATGTAGAGATATATATATTTGCATGTGTATCTCTATCTAAATCCATGTAGTTTTCCCCACCAAACTCAAGTTTAAAGAAACAATCTAATCCAATTTACCCATTTTCAGATATGTAAAAAGCATTAAGATATATTTTATCAAAGAGGATATACAAGTAGAAAATAAGCACATGAAAAGATACCCACTATTATTAGACATCAGGAAAATAAAAATTAAAACCACAATGAATTATCATTACACAGCTATCAAAAGGTCTAAAATATAAAGTAGTGACAATATCAAATATTGGCAAAAGTGAAGAAAGCTCGTATACTGTTGGTCTAAATATAAAATGGTGCAGTAGCTTGACAAATGTTTGGGAGTTTCCTATAAACAACTCAATGTTGCAACTATCATATAACCCAGCAAATCTGCTGCTGGGCACTTATCCAAGAAAAATGAAGGCTTATGTTTATATATAACAATTTGTAGTAAGAGTAAAGATGTGAAAAGGCTGAAAAATAACATAGAACCAGATTAATATTTTTGAATAAGGTTTCAGAATGGAAGTTGTGGATTAACAGGAAACTAAAGAGTAAGTTCTTAGGGAGTGTCCTTAAAAGCGTAGAAGTTGAGGGTTACAACAATGTAATATAGTCTCAACAATACTCCTGAAGGCCTATGAAACTTTAAAAATTTGCTTATATCTCTGTTGCTCCCCTTGAGTCAGGATATGAGCCTGAGCAAATGATTTAAGTTCATGGCCTACATGTTCTCCTTCACCTAATTGAAGCATCAGCCTCACTAATGATTTTCCTAGAAAGAATGACTACAGTTTGAGAACTGTGCTCAAAGGTGCCAAAAGGCACACACTCTCATTATCAGGATGAAATACAAAAGGACTTCTATCTTGGAAAAGTATGGGTGACAGGAGCTGTGGGCTGAAGGTCCCAAGGCTGCTGCAAAGAGGCGGTACTGAAGGACTGCAGGACAAGGGAAGAAAAGAAAAGGCTAATGTTTGAAAGTTCCTTTTTATTTAATGATTAAAAGTGGGAGAGAGAAAAAGCAGACAGATCAGAGTGATGTGATTACAAGGATCTTGGGAAGAAGAGAAAGCCAGAGCTGCCTATTATTTAAAAGTTACCTATTATTTAAAAATAAAAAGAAGAATAGAGGAATATTGAAAAGAGTGATCCTCTTAAATATGTACATCAAACTCTGCTCTTTTCAAATTCCTTTTGCAAGCACCATTATTCTCGGAAATGCATGAAAAGTGGGATGGATATCCTGAGAGTTTACATACCTGAAAGAACTTTGTCCAGTTGATGGTGGAATGGGCATTAAAACTGAAGTATTGCCCCACTGGAAAAATCACAGTAGATGCACCTTACCAGTACAGAGTCTCCCACACTGCTCTTCCTCACACACTAGGGAAAGGACAAAGGTGAGGCAGGAAGGATCCCACTCCCATTCTGTTCTAAGGAACTGCTGTGGTGAAAAGGATAAGGGAGGCTGGGACCTCCAGAGACCCATTGGAAGTGGGAGACATGGGAAAAGGGAGGAAAAGCAAGTGTAGATGAGCTGGTGTCTTCATCACTAATTGCAGGGCAACCACAGACTAGTGTAAAAATTAAATCATTTTAAAATTACATAGTAGAAATAAATAACCACTATTTTTCCATTAGCTTGTTCCTCTACTTAAGAAAAATGTTTTAGAATCTCATATATCTTGTGGTAAAGGCAATGCTCAACGATGTCTCCTGCTAAATGTTTGATCCAACACTATTTTCAGTATAAATCTGTTTATATATATTATTACATACTAATATAAGTTAATTTTTATATGTTATATAAATATCAAATATATTTTATATATTTCAGTTAATCTCATGGGGTATTATCTGGAACAATGTTTAAATAAACATTAATTAAATTAATGTTGGATGGTTAATGTTTTTGGCTGCCTTTTCACTTTTCCATGTTGCTGGAATTTTAACCCAAATGATAAAGTCATTAATCTTTAAAACAAAGCAATAATATAACCACTAGTAAAATAAAACAAGATAGGAAAACTGTCAAATTACAAGAGAGCAAGCAAGAATTCTTTTTGTAAAAGGCCACTTTAACAAAAGTAAGGGAGGAAAGTAAGAAAAACAAACTAAAATTATTACAAATGGCACCTGTGACATGAGGTAGAGGGGATACATCTAATCGTGTAAATTATAAAAGGAAGCTGACTAATTGAGTTGCCTTTATAAAGACATAGAAACTTGAATGTGTTTTCAAAAAAAGACAGTAAGAGCAGAAAAATGAAAAGGATACAAGAAAATTTGTAACAAAGTGACATAGATTTATTGACAAATAGAAACAAAAAGGCAGAATTTGTCAATATTACTATCAAATTATAAACTATTAAATATAATTATTTGAAAGATAAAGTAGATGTACTTATTAATACCTTTAAATACAATAAAGAAAACCCTGAAGTCTATATAAAGCAAACTTAAGAATACTCTGCAAGTATAGAGTAGAAGCAAAACTGTTAGAGACATCAGGATCCAAAGACTGGCGGGGGGTGTGCCAATGGAAACTGAGTAGAGAACTGGAACTTCCATCCTATATGGCTGTAACAAGGAAGCAACCTCTTCACCCAAAGGCATTGTGTCACAGGAGGCCTGCTAAAACATAAGATTTAAGTAGAATCCATAGTCTTACACAATCAAAATTCACAGGTTATAACTGAAAATCACTCATCATACCAAGAAACAAGATCGCAAACTGAAACACCAGATGCCAACAGTAAGAGAGCACAGCTGTTAGAATTATCTGACAAAAATTAAAGTAGCCATCATATTTAAAAATGCATTAGCAAGAAATTGAGAACATGTTTGGAATAAATTAAAAAATAGAAATCTTCATAAGTAAAATAGAAAATATCCCGATATGAAGGAGAATCAAATCCAGTCTGCAGAATTGACATATGTTATTACTAAAATAAAACCTCAGAGGAGGAGGGCACAAAAGAAGAATGGAAAATACAGGAGAAACTTAGAACAATATAAATTACCTAATCTAAAGAACCACTAAAAAAAAAATAGGCTGTGTAATATAAACAAAACTTATGGTACCTGTGAAGCTATAACAAAAGATCTTATTTTTTTTATCATTAAGAGTCCCAGAAAAAAAAATTTAAAAAAAGACTGAAAGATATTTGAGGTATTTGAATAAATAATGGCTAAAATTGTCCTAAATTTGACCAAAATATAAGCCTGCAACTTCAAGTACCTGAACATACCTCAAACAGTATCAACTACACTAAGTTTTATACTTTCAGCAGCAAAAGAAAACAAAAACATTATCCTGAAAAGAAAACCAATTCAAATGACAGTACATCTCTCATTGGAAACTACAGAAGTGGCACTTTTTTCATGTACCCAAAGAAAACTGTCAATCCAGATTTCTATATTTAGTTAAAATATATTTCAGGAATGAAAAGGAAATCAAGACATTAGCAGATAAAGAGAAACCAAGAGAATTTTTCATGAGAAGACCTACCCTAAAAGAAAAGCTAAAAAAGCCCTCTACACAGAAAGTAAGTAATAAAAACAGGAATTTGAGACTATCAGAAAGGAAGATAGTAAGAGTAAAGATAGGGATAAATACAATAGACTTTCTTTTTTCTTTTTGAATTTTCCTCTTCAGATTTATAAATTGTGATAGATGGAGAAAAACTTTAATATTGTCTGATAGGGTTCTCATTATATGTACAGGGAATGATTAATATGATCATATTATAATGGGGGAGGTTTAAATGAACATAAATTTCCTCTAATTCATTTGATCTGGTAAAATGTCAATAGTAGAAGACTCTGACAAGTTATGTGTTTATAATAGAATATATATATATATATATACATATATACATTTATAAAAAGAAATTTATAAGACACACTTTAACCACTTAAAACCACTTTACATATATATATGCATATATATATATATATACACATATATATACATATATATTGTGTTTTGAATTAATTTTCTTTTATTTCAGAGAGAGAGTGTGAGAGTGGTGGAAAGGGGCAGAGGGAAAGAAATATAATCCCAATCAGACTCCATTCTCAGCACAGATCCTGATGTGGGGCTCAATCTCATGACCCTGGGATGATAACCTGAGCTAAAATCAAGAATTGGACACTCAAACAACTAAGCCACTCAGGTGCTTTAAAAACTGTTGAAATAAACTACAAGATGGCAATAAAAGAAAACATAACAAAAATATTAAGAACTAACAAGAGAAAGAATAAAATGTAGATGTATGCCTTAAAATAGGAATAATTACATTAAATGTAAGTGAATTAAATAAAGTAATTAAAAGACAGAGATTGTCAAGAAGAAAAAAATATGATTTATTTGTATGCTGTCTATAAGAGACTCACTTCAAATATAGTGATATGCATAGGTTGAAAACAAAAGGATGGAAAAGTATGATAAGACAAAGTTGGAAAGAATTATTAATATATAAATTTATTTCATAGCAAAAAATGTATAGAAAGTAACATTACCTAATGATGAAGATCAATACACCAAGAAGACATAGGCATTCTAAAAGTGCATTCATCAAACAATGATGATATAAATTATAAAAAAGAAACCTTGAGAGGTAAAAGGAAAACTAGGCAAATCCACAATTACAATTGGGGACTTCAGCACATCCCTCTCACAACTGAGAGAAAGTCTGCAAGTAAATAAAAGAACTCAGTAATGCTCTCCACCAAGAGGAACTAATAACCATTTATTGAATCTGATACTCCAAAAGAGCAGAATAAACTCTTTTCAAAAATACACCAAACATTTAATAAACATAGACTATATCATTAGCCATGAAACAAACTTAAACAACTAAAAAAAAAGTGAACTCATACAGAGTTTTCTGACCATAAATCTTGAAATCAATACTAAAACACTAACGGAGAAACCTCCAAATAATCAGAAACTAAAAACCACATGCTTAAATAATTAATGGCTCATAAAGTATTAAGAGAAATTTAAAAAAATACATGAGTTGAATAAAAACAAAAAGACAGCATACAAAAGACTAAAGATCATGAATAAAGTGTGCTAAGAGGGAAACTTTTAGTGGTATATAAATACGTGGCTTGCCAGTCACTGGATCAAATGACCAGGCCATTATCTATAGCTCATGACTAAGGTTTATAACTACAGCAATTCCTGTTAATGCTTGGGAGTAAAGTCTAAGAAAGGTGCACATAGACAATATATCAATACCAATAAATTCAGTAGCAGAGGCCTTAACAGAAATTTATAGAGACCCAACTCATAATCAGGCTAGGTCAAGAATTCTGATGCTGGTGGCCTCAGACCTAAAACCAGAGAACTCTTTCCCCTCACCTTGGTGCCAGGGGTTGTGTGTCCCTGTGCATATCTAACGGGCCCAAGAAGTACAAATTTCTCATCTCCCCATGAACTTCTAGCCTTGGCATAGGACCTCTGGTCTCTCCTGGGTCTACCTACCAACCACTTGTCTTGTTTGCTTCTGAACACTGAGAGGTCTGAGCAAAAGAGAGTGAGTTCTTCCAATGTATCCTCAGGTCCATACAAAGAGGCAGAGGACCTCAGCTCCTTTTTCCATCATTGGGGCTGGCAAAGTATAAACTTGAGTAGGGTCACTTGTCAGTATTTTGCCATGAGTTTTCTGGGGTAGGAGGCAGGAGTGAAGAGCCAGACAGAGCAGTAGTCTGGATAAACAGCTATTTCCCAGCCAAGACACCAAGGGATGGCACAAGTTGGGCTCATTCAAGCAGAACCTACACTTCTCTTCTTAAAAGGCTATTGTAGCAGCTGTCTCAATTCTATTTTCTTGGCAGTGGCTACTGTCAGGGCAATTTGAAAGAGGGATTTCTATAATACATCCCCTACACCATGCCACTCTCCCTTTCTAACTTTAGCAACATTGTCTATGAAGGGCATTTAATTAAATCTCTAACATCTCCTCAGGGTCACTGGGCAAAGTGATCTCAGAGGGCTCTACCTTCTTCCTTCTGAATGTTCAATCATGTGGTTTTGTCCTGAACACAACTCCCTTCAAGGCCTATACTACACTGGCTGTGAACCAAGTCTGCTCTGAGGAGAGCAGGTAAAGCCTTTTTAATTGCATGTGGTTGGGCCTGAAAAATTGGACAAAACTTAGTAACAAGGTGCCAGTCTCCTTAGATACTAGGGAACAATAAATACATTGGCATATACATACCAGGACAATGGAAATCTAAACAAAAGGAGAGAAAAGGACACAATAAAGATAAGAGCACATCAATTAAAATTAAAGCATGAAAACAATAAAGAAACAATGAATTAAAGTTTATTTCGTTCCTTAAAAGAATCAGTAAAATTGACAAACTGCTAGAAGCATAGCAATTTAAAAAAAGAAAAGATACAAATCACCAATATCAGGAATGAAACTAGTGATATTTCTGTAGATCCTGTAGACTTCAAATGATAATAATGGAATACTATGAATAATTATATATACATAAATTTGTCAATTCAGATGAAATGGACCAATTCCTCAAAATCTAACTCAAACAATCAAAAATAATTTCAAGGATATGAAGCTGGTTTAAGCACTCAAAAATCAAGCAATGCAATCCCCTTGTCAACAGGTTAAAAAAGAGAAAATATTTAACATCAATTGATGCATAAAAGCATATTTTACAAAATCTAACAATTTATGATTTTTAAATTCTCAGTAAACTATAAGTAGAGAGGGGACATCCTCAATTTAATGAAGATCATCTGTAGAAAAACTATACTTTATGTCATGTTTAATGGTGAAAAACTGAACATGCTTCCTCCTTAAATTGAGAATAAAGAATCCCTACTCTCACCACTGTAATTCAACACGGTACTGAGAGTTTCAATCAACACAATAAGACAGCAAAAGGAAATTAAAGACATATATTTTGGAAAAGGAAATAAAGTTAAACTGTTTCAACTTGCAGATAACATGATGATCTACACAAAGAATCCCAAGATTCTTGGGTGGCTCAGTTGGTTAAGCATCTGACTTCAGCTCAGGTCATGATCTTACAGTTAGTGAGTTCAAACCCCACATCAGGCTCTGTGCTGACAATTTGGAACCTAGAGCCTGCTTTCTATCCGGTCTCTCTCTCTCTCTCTCTCTCTCTCTCTCTCTCTCTCCCCATTCATCTCTCTCTCTCTCTGCCTCCTGCCCCCCATTTGTGCTCTATCTCACTATATCTCTGGAAAATAAATAAGTCTAAAAAAGAAGAAAAGATAATCCCAATGATTCTACAAACTATAAGTTTTGAAACTAATAAATGAGCTCAGGAAATTTGTAGAACACAAGATTAACATATAAAAATTAACTACATTTTGACAAAATTCCAATAGTTTCTTTTTAGCTTTTGTATTTTTTTTTGCCCCAGGAAAATATCTACAAATAAGTTGCTATGGTCAATATCAAAGATGTTACTGCCTGTGTTCTACTCTAGGATTCTGATGGTTTCCTGTCTCACATTTAGGTCTTTCATCCATTTGAATTTATTTTTATGTATGGTATAAGGAAGTGGTCCAGTTTCATTCTTTTCCATGTTTCTGTCCAATTTTCCCAAAATCATTTGTTTAAGAGATGATCTTTTCCTATTGGATATTCTTTTCTGTTTTGTCAAAAGTTAATTAACTATATAGTTGTGGGTTTTTTCTTGGGTTCAATTCTGTTCTGTTATGGGTTCTATTCTCTTCTGTTGAATTATATGTCTATTTTCATGCCTCTACCATACTCTTTTGATCACTACAGCTTTTTAATATTACTTGAAGTCTGGAATTGTGATACTTCTAGCCTTGCTTTTCTTTTTCATGGTTGCTCTGGTCATTCATGGTCTTTTGATGTTCCATACAAACTGAAATAAGTCAAAGAAATACAAATATATGATTTCATTCATCTGTAAAATTTAAGAAACAAAACAAGCAAGTAAAGGAGACAGAAAAGAGAGAGAGAAAAACTAAGAAAAAGAGTCTTAACTATAGAGAACAAACTGATAGTTATCAGAGTGGACTTGGTGGGGGGATGGGTGAAATAGGTGATGAGGATTAAGGTGTGCAATTGTGTGAGCACTGGGTATTGTGTGGAAATGTTGAATCATTAAATTGTATACCTGAAATTAATATTACATGGCATTCTAACTATGATTTAAATACAAAGTTTAAAAAATCAGTATATTTTTATAAACTCACAATTAACATATTGAAACTAAAATTAAAAATACAATTTACAGTTTATCAATAAAAGAAACATTTAGGTAAAAACCTGTCAAAACACATGCAGGACTTATATCCTGAAAATTACAAAATTCTGATAAAAAACAAAATCAAAATAAATAGAAATGTCTTTGTTCATATCAAATAATCAAACTTCATCAGAATGAAAGTTTTTCCACTGCAAACAACCTTACTAAGATGATGATAAAACCAGTTACCAAATAGGTGAAAATATTTGCAAAGCACATATCTGGCTAAGGACTCAGATCAAAAATACAACCTAAAGAAAATGGATGTTCTCTCGGGGGCGGGGGGATGATTTAAAATACCTCAAAGTGAAATAGAAAACTTGAAAAGGCTAATTAAATTTTGAAGATATTGTAAAGATAGCTAAGGTCAGTAGTACAATTTAGCAAATTAAAAAGTGAAAATATTCACTGAATGTGGTGCTAGCTCTCCAGATTGCTGTTTTCTTTGCAAGCCATGCCAGGCCCACACGGAAGCAACTGTTTAACAGACACACAGTTGGCATTGATATTGACACTACTTACTCTTCTGTGGGTGTCTTCCAGCACAAGAAAGTGGAAATAATTTCCAATGATCAGGGAAACTGAACCACCCTGTTATATCTCCTTTACTGACACTGAATGGTCATGTCAGTGGGGTTACAAAGAATCAAGTTGTAATGAACCCCACCAACACAGTTTTTGATACCAAATGCCTGATTGGTTGTAGATTTGATGATGCTATTGTCCCCTCTGATGAGACAGTGGCCCTTCATGGTGGTGAATGATGCTGGCAGGCCCAAGGTCCAAGAAGAATACAAGGGAGAAATAAGAAGTTTCTATCCAGAAGTGCAGCTGTCACAGTACCTGCTTACTTTAATAACTCAGCATCAGGCTATCAGAGATGCTGGAACATGCTGGAACTGTTGCTGATCTCAGCAAACAGAATCCTCAATGAGCCAACCGCTGCTACTATTTCCTATGTCTGAGACAAAAAGTTTGAAGCTGAAAGAAATGTGCTGATCTTTGACTTAATAGGTGGCACTTTTGATGTGTCCATCTGTTGGGGCCCATCCAGCCAGAAGTGCTGTGTTGCCTTTGGGACCCTGCTTCCCCTAATTGAAAATGAGTGCGCTTGACTGCTTGACCTAAATGGATCAGAGACTAAAGTTAGTTTTCCTATTATTCATGCCACTTGGTAATTGCGGTTTCAGTAAATGGGCAAACTTTCTTATTGAAACTTCCTCCCTGGTTAGAGGCACCTTACTCACAGACTATTGTTAACCTTTAAAGAAAAATAGCCTTGTCATAAGCTTCAGTTAATATTACACTATATACACAAAATAAGACCCCTGCTGTTGTATTTTTAGTGATAAATTATGTTTTTTGATCTTCTGTATTGTACTCCATTTCTGTCTTTAACTTTCTGTTCTCTCTTCCGTGAAAACAATGATCCTTTCTGAAACATGTGCTTCCTAAGAAGTTGCAAACAATGTAATCATTCAAAGAAAGATGTAATCACCTATGGTATATAAGACACCAAGTTTCACAGTAAAGTGTGGTCTCTTCCACCATTCGGATATTTTGCCGACACCAACCCCCTACTCAGAGACCCTTAGACTGGTGCGTGGGCTGGTCCCCCGCATCCATCTTCACTATTGAATATGGAATCATTAGGATCAAATTTATAGCTGGATACACCAACTTAGATGGAGAAGAGCTTGACAGCTGAATGGTCAATCATGTTATTGCCACGTTCAATCACAAAAGTAACAAGAACATCAGCAATACAAAAGGACAGTCTGTCACCTCCATACTGCTTGTGAAAATGCTAAGTGTACTTTTCTCAGCACCCAGGCTAGTATTGAGATTGATTCTCTGTGTGGAGAAATTGACTTCAATACCTCTACTACACATGTCCAATTTGAAGATTTAAATGCTGACCTTTTCTTTGGCACCCTGGATCCTGTAGAGAAAACCCTTCATGATGCCAAGCTAAACAAGTCTCAGATCCATGATTTATTGTCCTGGTGGGTGGTTCTACCCATATCCCCTTTGTTCAAAAATGTATATATAACATCTTCAACGGGAAGAAAGTAAATAAAAGCATCAACCCTGATGAAGCTGTTGCTTATGGTGTAGCTGTCCAGGAAGCCATCCTTTCTGGAGACAAATTTGAAAATGTTAAAGATTTGCTGCTGTTGAATGCCATTCCTTTTTCTCTTAGCTTCGAAACTTCTGGAGGAGTCGTGACTGTCCTCATCAAGTGCAATATTACCAAACAGATGCAAACCTTCACTACCTACTCTGACAACCAGATGTGCTAATTCAGCAGCTGTTCAATCCAGGTGCACATTCATCTTTATGAAGGTGAACATGCCATGACTGAGGATAACAGACTATTTGGCAAGTTTGAAGTCACAGGCATACCTCCTGGTACCTGTGCTTTACCTCAGATTGAAGTGACTTTTGATATTGATGATAATAGTATCCTCAGTGTCTCTGCTGTGGATAAAAGTATGGGAAAAGAGAACAAGTTTACCACCAGTAATGACAAGGGTCATTTGAACAAGGAAGCCATTGATCATATGATCAGGAAGCTGAGAAGTACAAAACTGAAAATGAGAAGCAGCAGGGCAACGTGTCTTCCAAGAGTTCACTTGAATCTTATGCATTCAACATGAAAGCAACTGTTGAAGATGAAAAACTTCAAGGCAAATCAATGATGAGGACAAACAGAAGATTCTTGACAAGTTAATAAAATAATGAACTGTCTTTATAAGAAGCATACTGCAGAGAAGGAAGAATTGGGGCATCATCAGAAAGAGCTGAAGAAAGTCCACAACCCCATTATTCCCAAACTGTTACCAGGAGGAATGCCCTGGGAGCTTCTCTGGTGCTGGAGCTTCTCCATGTGGTGCTGCCTCCTTTGGGTGCACCATTGAAGAGTTTGAGTAAGCCAACCTGAGAATAGACCTAACAGTTTTCCACACAAAACATTTGAAGGACCCAAATTTGTAGAAAATTCCATGAAAGTTTTAAAGTCAAGCTGCTATTGTAAGAAAAAAAAAACTGGACATTCTTGATACTTGACTATGGGATATGTGTACAGGGGAAAGAAATAAACATTGCACTTTATAAGCACTGTGTTATAAGTGGCAAATATGATGCCTTAAATAAACAAAGGAAAACTTAAGCATATGATAGAAGGTAAAAGCCAACTACCAAAATTTAACTTACATTCCTGAAAAGAATAGTGAGCCAAAAACTACAGGTAATCCAGGAATAGAAGGAAATATCCTTAATCTTATAAGCATTTTCTCCAAGAAATGTAAAGAAACATCGTAATTAGAAAAAAAACAAAGCATTCCCATGAGAAAGTTTTAAGATAAAAATCTGTTCTTCTACTCCTTCATTTATTGCTATGAATTATTATTGTACTGGAAGTTCTTACTAATATATTAAATAAAACTAACCAAACAAAATGTAATATTAGAAAGAAAAAAATCAAAACTGTTAATTATTTATCTATTTACTTATTTGTTATTTTTATAGATATTTATTATTTTATAGGTTGCAGAGTATTTTATTTTAAACATATAAGGTATTTAGTTGAACAATTAATGAACTAACATGAATTCAATTGAAGAACTTAAATCAAAAATGACACAAACTAGTAATAAAATTTCCTATGTAGCAGCAGGAATCAATAATAAAATTATCTAGAAAAACAAAGTACTCCCCATTTACACTAGCAAAAAGAAAGGCAAGCCATGAGAAAAATAAACCTCATTAATATATCAAGATAATTTTAAAAAGTAATGGATTAAAAAATCTGAACAAAGAGGAACCCATACTATGCTTTTGACTGAGAAAGCTTTGTATTATGAAAATACTGGTTCTTCTCCACTTAACCTACACATTTAGAATCAAACTTTTAGTTCTAAATAGTGGACTGAGCACAGGCATTTATATCTTCCCCCTCTCAAGATTTCATTTAAATGATAGCAAAGTAAAAAGATATAAGAAGACACTTGAAAAAGAGAATTTAACTAAGCTTAAGACAGAGGGAAGGTAAAGACATGCTCATAGCTTGGGAAATACACGCAACTGTGGAAAGGTAACAGACTGCCCTTCTCAACTTTGAAAGATCTTCCATTTGATGGCTATACGTCTAGTGGACGGAATATAGAGAATTACGTTCTCTACATTTGTCTACTGGAGGCCTTTACTTTGAAATGAGCAGTGGCGCTCATCACCACACCATCACCCATAAACAACACAAATGCATAGGAGTCTCAGTAGCTCGACCCATTCTCTCCAGATAGAATTGTGGGAAGTTATAAAGAATTTGAACAATCTGGAGAACTAAAGTGCCTGATGAGGCCATGAGAAAGCCTGAGAAAAGCATGCAATATTTTGGTCCTCCCTACCCCTTCCTCCACCCAATAAAGCTAGCTGGGCCCTAATCTGCTCATTTCAAAGTAAAGGCCTCCAGTAGACAATCCTTATCCATGTGCATGTGCTCCCAACCAGACGTATCATTACTTCACTCTTAAATATGAAATTAAACATGATAATCCAGGAAAACAGACATTTAAGGAAGACCACTGATGTACCTCAAGGGGAAGAACCATGGTTGCACATAGATGTTGAATGAATATTTGCTGATTAAGCAACTGACCAAAAGTAAACTAACAAAAATGAGGAATGTAATTCAGGAGTAGAAAATATATTAACATATAAAACAAGAAATATAGTAGCCTTGGTGAAGTTGAAGATGATATTTCTCCGATAAAACAATAACAGTTACAGAAGTAAGACTGAAGGAAGGAAGGAAGGAAGGAAGGAAGGAAGGAAGGAAGGAAGGAAAGAAGGAAGGAAGGAAGGAAGAAAGAAAGGAAGGAAGGAAGGGTGAGGGAGAGAAGAAAGAAGAGGAGGACAGAATGAAAGGGAGGGAGGAAGAGAGTGAGCTAGAGAGAAAGGAAGAGAGAGAAAAGAAAGGAGGAAGGGAAGGAAGGAAGAAACTCTAGAAAAATTTTAAGTTTATTTGTTTATTTATTTTGAGTGAGGGGACAGAGAGTGGGAGAGAGTTAGAAAACCCCAGGCAGGCTTCACACTATCAACATTGACCCACCATAGGGCTGGAAATCAGCAACTATGAGATCATGACCTGAGCCAAAATCAAGGGTCTGACATTTAACAGACTGAGCCACCCAGGGAACCCTCTAAGAATTTTGAAAAATCCAATTTCCTATTTACTGCCACACCAAAAATAGTTGAAAGATAAATGAAGGAAACAGAATATTGAATAAATGAAAAGGAGATAAAATACAGAACAGGTCAACATAGTTCATTCTTTCTAGTGGAGTTCTGGAAATGACAGATGCACACTTTAGAGAGTACATGTGCACATGAACACACAGCACACACGAATGCATACACATATGCATACACACATACACATGCTCATGTGTGCACACACAATGCACATATTATTCATATCCACATGCATGCATGTGTTCATGCATGGACACACTCATGGTGGCTCCCATGCACACATGGAGCTGCATTGCTAACATGGCTATTTCATCTGTTCCTACTTTAGATGCCAGATTCCCACGACTCCATGATCTCAAATTCACCATGGAGAGATGGAAGGGGCAGAGTGTGTGTGCTACAGCAGCATATGCACCCTGATTTTGGGGTGGAGGCACTATGAGTGAGCAAGAGTGAGGACATGTAGGTATGCTCTGACACATGCTACAAGTGGTTCCTAATGTGGCACCAATGCTCTGCCCCTGATTTAAAAACTAAACTTGATTTCCACATCCACCATTTGGTGACATTTAAGTGGGTTATCTGATTGAATCTGGTATCTAGCATCCTTAATTCATCTCAACCTCCCTCTAAGCCTTTCTGTATTCCCACCAAGCCCAAGGTCACCCAACCTGGCCAAATGGGTGGCTGTTGATGTCTCTGGATATCCGTGTCCAAAAATATGAACTTTGACATTTCAACGATCCTCAGTAGTTAATTTTTTAATTATTATTGTTCAACATAGTGCTGGAAGTTCTGGCATCAGCAATCAGACAACAAAAAGAAATAAGAGGCATCAGAATTGGCAAGGAAGAAGTCAAACTTTCCCTTTTTGCAGATGACATGATACTCTACATGGAAAACCCAATCGACTCCACCAGAAGCCTTCTAGAACTGATCAATGAATTCAGTAAAGTCGCAGGGTATAAAATCAATGTACAGAAATCAGTTGCATTCCTATACACCAAAAATGAAGCAGCTGAAAGAGAAATTAAGAAACTGATCCCATTCACGATTGCACGAAAAACCATCAAATACCTAGGAATAAACC
>NC_043702.1:107386162-107443760 GCF_006229205.1 Suricata suricatta
GTTGCGTTTTTAATTTTTTGAGGAACCTCCCTACTATTTTCCAGAGCAGCTGCACCAGTTTGCATTCTCACCAACAATGCAGAAGTGTTACCCTTTCTCTGCATCTTCGCCAACATCTGTCATTTCCCGAGTTGTTGATTTTAGCCCTTAAGCTACATGTGAGAGGAGTTAAAACCATAAACTTCTGAAAGAAGACACAAGAAAATGTCCTTATGATCTTGGGGATAGGCTAAAATTTCTTAGAAAAAGTGCGGAATGCATTCATCAAAGGAAAAAAATACTTTATTAATATTTAAAATTTCTTGTCAAGTATACCATTTAAAAAGACAGGCATAGACTGAAAAAAATATATGCAATATATACACCTAACAAAACTTTTATTCAGAATACGTTAAAATGTTCAAAAATCAATGAAAATGTACAACTGAATGCAAAAATTAAAGAAGAACTTGGACACTTTCCAGAAGAAAATATCTGTAAGGCTAATAAACATATAATTAGATGTTCATATGCATTAATTCATTATCAGAGAAATGAAAAAAACAAAACAACACAATAAAAATGTGCTGTGGCATATCACTACATACACACTGGAATAGCCAAATTTGAAACTACAGATAATCCAAATGTTGGGAATGGGACAAATGAACCTCTCATACCTGCTTTTCAGATTGTAAAATGTGTGACAACTCTGGGAAGCTGGCAAGTTTAACCAATTCTCTTTTTTTTAATGTTTATTTATTTTTGAGAGACAGAGAGACAGAACGTGAGCAGGGGAAAG
This sequence comes from Suricata suricatta, assembly GCF_006229205.1. NCBI lineage: Eukaryota > Metazoa > Chordata > Mammalia > Carnivora > Herpestidae > Suricata > Suricata suricatta. The sequence continues at coordinate 107,386,944 of NC_043702.1, forward strand.
GCAGAGAGAGAAGGAGACACAGAATCCAAAGTAGGCTCCAGGCTGAGCTGTCAGCACAGAGCCCAATGAGGGCTAGAATTCACCAACCACCACCAGATCATGACCTGGGTTGGAAGTCGGCTGCTTCACTGACTCAGCCACCCAGGCGCCCCAAGTTTAACCAATTCTTACCCTATGTCCCCTCACCATCCACTTCTAGATGAATATCTACATTAGTTTTCTAGGGCTTCCACAACAAATTATGACAAATTGGGTGTCATAAACAGAAACGTACTGTTTCAGAGTTCTGGATGCCTGAGTTTCGGATCAAGATATTGATAGGGCTATGCTCCCTCTAAGGGCACAACAGAAAGAGCTCTTCAGGCCTCTATCTGGTTTTTGGTGGTTCCTTGGCTTATAGAAATTCTCCAGTCTTCTCATGGCATTTTCCCTGTGTGTGTACCTGTGTCCAGCCCCCCTTTTATAAGGACACCAGACATATTGGTTTAGGCACTACTCTCCTCCAGTTAGGACCTTATCTAAATGAACTATAAATGCAGCAATACTATTTCCAAATAAGGTTACATTCTGAGATACTGGGGGTTAGGACTCTAATGATATAAATTTTGAGAAACACAATCCAAGCCATAACAATACCCAACAGAAGTAAATGCAGTCACATTTAAGGTTGTTCATAGCCATTTAATCCACAATAGTCAAAACTGAAAATAATGTCCAACAAAGAATGGACCAATAAAATGCCATATAGTTATACAATGGAGTATCAACTGATGATTAAAACAATAAAAGAAAATGATTACTGCGCTTAACAATAGGGGTGACTTTCAGGAACATTATACATAGCACCCCTTGCCTATGGGGGATTCCTTCCGAGATGAAGACCCCTAGTGGATGCCTGAAACTGCAGATAGTGCCAAACTCCGCATATACTAGGTTTTTCCTATACATAGCTACCTATGATAAAGTTTAATTTATAAACTAGGCACTTTAATAAAAGTTATGTGAATGTGGTCTCCTCTCTCTCTCTCATTCTCTTTCTCTTTCTCTCTCTCTCAAAATACCTTGTTGTCTTATATCCACCTTTCTTCTGATTATGTAAGATAATAAAATGCCTGTGTGATGGAATGAAATGAGGTGAATGATGTAGGCATTGTGACATGGGGTGAAGCCACTACTGACCTTCTGACAACACTCAGAGGGAAGATCCTCTCCTTCTGGACCATGGTTGACCTCAGGTAACTGAAACCATGGAAAACAAAACCGTGGCTAAGAGGGGACTATTGTATAGATCAAAACAAGTTAGACATAAGAATCATACACTCTGACTCTTCTTATATAAAGTACGTGTAAACTATAGATATTTTTAGCATTTTATTTATTTTTGAGAGGAGAGTGCATGAAGAAGGTAGGGGCAGAGAGCAAGAGAGGGACAGAGGATCCAAAGCTGGCTCTGCTCTGACAGCAGCAAGCCCAATGTCGGGCTCAAACCTACAAACCATGAGACCATGACCTGAGCCAAAGCCAGATGCGCACCGAACTGAGCCACCCAGGTGTCCCTGAACTATATAAACTTTTATATCAACAATCACAGGTTGATGGAAACTGTGAAGCGAGGACCCATACCGTAGAAGTGGTGTGACAGTGAAAATTAACAGGGGAAACCTATGGGGAAACTTTGTGGGTTAAGGAAACATTCTGTCTTCATCTGGGAACTGGTCACTCTCTCCAGAGAACATGCAAAATTAATCAAGATGTGATTGAAATGTATGTATTTTACTCTGTATATCGTATCTAGGAAAGGCTTTAAGGAAAAAGATAACAAAAACTATCCAGAAGGACTGGCATGCTTTAACTCAGAGTCTGCTATATTGATAAAAATCTTGCTAAAATTCTTGCTAAAACAAAAAAAAAATAGCTTATTTGGAGAATGCTTAATAAAATCTACCTAGCAGGGGCTGGTTAATCCAAAGCCTCCAAGTCTAGCTGGCATAAACCTGGGGACACATTGTCTTACGTGTTAATGCTGCAGGCTCAGAACGAACAGAATCTGGTGATTGTATTACTAACTGCATCATCTCCTAAGTGCCTACTTTTATTTCATGCTTCTGAATAGTATAAACAAAGACAAGAAGGAGGGTGAGGAGGAGGGTAAGAAAGAAGGAAGGAGGAAGAGGAAATTAAAAAGAAAGACAGATATATATTTTTTTGCTGAATACCTCAGGAGACACATTGACACACAAGAGATAGCTCAGAGAACCAGATCATATCAGTTGGTTTCTCAGGAAAGCAAAGTTTTGGGGCTTTCACCCAAAATAAAACCACCTGCAATATTTACAGAACTGTGAAATAATTGAGTTTAATTAATATTAATGATGCTTGAATTCCCAATCCTCTGTGTTTCCTGTTTGAAAAAATAAGACTATGGCTATATATATTTTTATACATATTTTTAAAGAATACTCTTATGCCACACACAGAGGCATTTGAATCCCATAAACAGGATTTCAAATGTGGGATTGTGGAGTCCCCTTAGCTAAGCCTTCCCTTGGCCACTCAAAAATGAGGTTCAAACCACCTACCTATCAATCCTAATTAGGTCACCTGTAGCTAGTGCCACTTTTTCATGATTGTTCTTGTTTCCCCATTTGCCCCCCTTCACCCCCAGACCAATTCTCCACCCCTCTCTGCCTGATCTGTATCTCTAGAAGCTGATACACAGAGACTTTTATAATAATAATGATTATTATTATTGCTGTTGTTGTTTATTTTCCTGACCTCTGCACTTGGTCAGTGTCTCCCTTCATTCAAGGGTAGTTTCCACATGACAAGGATTATGCTTACTTCACTTTCTACTTTATGTCTAAGACCTAGAACAACAATGCATAGGATATCATAAACTCTAAAGTATTTCGAGGCGCCTGGGTGGCTCAATCAGTTAAGCATCCAACTTCAGCTCAGGTCATGATCTCATGGTTCATGGGTTCAAGCCCTTCGTGGGGCTTTGTTCTGAGAGCTAGCTCAGAGCTTGGGGCCTGTCTTCTCATTCTGTGTCTTCCTCTCTGTCTGTCCCTTCTCTGCTCACACATTCTCTCTCTCTCTCTCTCTCTCTCTCTCTCTCCAAAATAAAAATAAAACACAAATTTTTTAAAAAAATATTTGTTGAATATTGAAGAATGTCTAAATAAATGAAGATGTAAGTGAAAAAGCAGTAATGTGTTTTGGGGGGCCAATTTTACTAGTGAAACAGGAAATAAATCCACTTCTTTATACTCAATTTATAGTTATGTGAAAAGCTAATTTAAATAGCAAGGCAGAAGTAACAAATGCAAATGCAATGAGAGAAATAGAAAATCACCATTAGAACAACACAGTAATAATTGCTCCAGGCAATTGATGAATGCTAAAATTAGTAGGTGGTGCATTAAGAGAAACAGGAGTTTGTACAGCCTTAAAGTATCTCCTGCAAAATACTTAATTACTGTGCTGGCTTTCACATACATTTAGAAATTCTTTGACACTACTCCTACAAGGTAAAGCTCATTTCACCTCCTGTTGAGTGTGGGCAAAAGTAGTTTGTTGCTACTAATGGACAGAACATTCTCTCAGCCCTCACTTTATCTGTTGCAGGGGTACTCTGTGCAATGTAAGATGTTCAGAAGCATCTCTCTCTTCTACCCACTAGATGCCAATAGTAGAAGCCTCTCCCATCTGTGGAGACTTAATACGTCTCCAGACATTACTGAGTATTTTCTGGGTCACAAAAGCACCCCTGATTGAGAATTGCTGGGTAGAGTATAGAAAGGGAAAAACCTGGAAAAAAAACATCCAAACCCAGCAATTAACATTAATATCACCAGTGACACATTGTGTTGACAACATGTACTCCCTGATATAATGAGATGAGAAAGGTAAACAGTCTGAAATCAGAAACTATCAGACAAATCCAAATTGAGGTATGCTATGCAAATTTATCTGACAAGTACTCTTCAAAAAATGGCAAGGTCATGAAAATAAAACAGGAAAAACAGGGGGGAAATTACAGATTGGAAAAAACTAAAGAGACATCATGATTAAATACAACATGGTATCCTGTATTGGATCATGTAACAGAATAACATATATTAGTGAAAAATAATTGGTGAAATCTGAGTAAGTCTGTAGTTAGTAGTATTATACCGATGTAAGTTTATTAGTTTTGATAAATGTACCACAGTTAGATAAGATGCTAATATAAGGGAAGGAAGGGTAAACTGGAACTGTCTTTATTACATTCACAATCCTTCTGTCAATCTAAAATTATTATAAAATAAACGTAAATGAGGAAAATCAAGTAAGCTAGTGATTACTAATTGTAAGTGAGTGGTAGAGAACACTGTCCAATCTTTCTCTCTCTCAGTATGCTCTTTACATCAATATATTTCCCTGGCCCTATATTTCCAGTACACTTTGCCAGTCCAAATTCATAATTCAGCTTATGCTTTGAGTGACTTGGGTTCTATATTTTATTCCAGTTCCACAACAGCCTCACTCACTAGGTAAACAAGATGATAAAATTTCCAAGCCTCGGGCTGAGACAAATAATTGAGCAAAGTTTCCTCTAACTCAAGTACAATTGATGGAAATCTCTCAGAAGCAAATTACTTCCATTTATCCCCAACTTCACTGTCTTTTCTAATGTCTATCTGATGCTGCAGGCCTTCTGGCAATGGAGCCTCATTTGATGGAAAGTCTTATGTTGCTTTGAATTTTTCCTTAGTGATACAATTTGTGGACAGGCTGCACAAGGAGATCACCTAAATTATGAGGGGCAATAAGCTTTTGTAACTGAAAAGCTATCTCTCTCATAATGGAAATACAGGAAGTATCAGTTACGCAAGGTGAGGGCTAGGGAAGTGCACCATAGTTTCAGTCAGGGCAACGAGTATCTAATAAAGCTATATTCACTTTGACAGAAAATATACTAGCCATGATTCCAAAACCTCCACTTAGTTCCCAAAAAATTATGCCCACAGGGTGCCTTGACTGGTCTTCTCTAGTGCTCTGGCCTGGATCATACCTGGACCTTATGGAGACTTAAATTCAATATTTTTTCTCAAGTCCTTGCTAGAGGAAATTTGAATAACATGTTCACAGATTGCCTGTGCTCCTCAGCCCCAGCCCAAAGTCCTTTATGAGCAGGAGAGGAGCATAGACATTTTTGTTCCACACTTTACTATGTCTCCTTGAACATAACAGAGTTTACCTGAGGTTAGAGAACCCCTGAACTCTCTCTTAGGAGCCTTGTGGAGGAAAGATAGGTGTGTAGCCAACATTTTCTGCCTGGCAATCTTCAACAAAAGGGTTCTAAGAGCTGTCAATGACCTCATGAAGTCATTAGTCCAATGGAGAGCTGACACACAGATGTAAGAGATCTGTGAGCTTGGTCCATCACATTTGGGCATGTGAATGTCTAAATCTTGGATTTTCCCAACTATTAAATTATTAAAAACATAATATCTAAATAATATTAAAATTATTTTTTATAGAAAAGAAAAAGATAAATTTAAAAGTAAAACTAACTATAATCTAAACATGAAATAAAAGTCTAAACATGAAATAGACTTTAGAAGCCATTAAGGAAAAAAAGTATGAGATTTGATTTCATAAATATTAAAAATTTGGGTACTCTCAAAGGCATAGTATAAATAATTTAGTTATAATGTGGGAAAAAATTGTGAAATTTTATGTGATGAACAAATAATATTCATAATATGTAGAGAGTACCAATATATCAATGAAAAAAGAAAAATCAATAGGTTTGGTAGCAGATATGAAGAAGCAATTTACATATTAAAAACATAAATGTTCAATAAACATTTAAAAGTATAATTAATTTTATAAATAATCAAATAAAATTTAAGTAAAATAAATATTTAAATAAAAATTTAAACTACAGTGGGAATTTTTTCTTGACACAAAAGACAAAAACTAAAAAGAATACTGGTATCAATGTAGTAGTAGCAGAACAATTGAAGCTATTACCTATTTTTAGCAGAGGTGTAGATCTATTTAAATTAAAAGTGATATACTCTGTACAAAATTAAATTTATACAAATATCTTGAAGACAGTTTACCAAACAATCAAAACTTAAAGTTAGCATGTTTTTTACACTAAGCATTTCTACCTACACCAAGGATCCTTACAGATATATTTACATGAATATGGGCAAATGATAATAAAATCAACACCAAAGAAAGCCATGGGACTTACAAAATGAAATATATATATATAAATTTGATATAGTACCTGATATTATGTAAATATATCTTGTAAATAACTATTTTTGTTTTTACAAAAATATTAATTTTAGTGAGGATTATAGGAGTCAACAAAAATAAAATCTGTTTCTCACACGAGAATGGTTAAAAAAATCACACTACATCCATATTGGCATGATTGGTGTTCTATAGGTATTTGTCAAACAAATGATTACTTCTGGTTGTAATGGGATATTTGGCTTTATAATGTGGTTTTCTGCAAACGCTGGATGATTCTTGAATATCTGCTAGTCTTTACTTTAAAGCAACAGCGTTCACTCACCATTTCCCTCTGCTGCAACTTGCCTTTGGACATTGCTAGGGAAGCACAGGAGGGGAGCCAGAAACTATCTGCTGGGTGTGGGGATTTCCCTAACCTCAGGGGTGATACTAAATACCTGAGTCGCGATTCTGACTCCCCAAACTCATGCAAAACACCCTAGTGCTCTATGGAGCAGCTGTGATGACCCCCAGACTCTCCACAGAAGATGACAGTTACTCTCAGGGTTTTCTGTTCTACCCCTCATATTTATCAGTTATCACTGCCACTGGCTCTATATTTCTGTCTATAACTTCCATGGCTCATTTACATGTTGGATTGTATATTTCTATGGATGTTTTGCCATATATAGGGATTTGATTTGTTTCTTATTTTTCATGTCTTGTTCACCAGGAGCATGCATTTTCCCCCCCCTGAGCTATCACTGATTCACTGATTCCAAGTGCTGGAAAAAAAGAAAGGAGGCTTTCTTAAGGATGGCTGAATAGCATTTGGGGAATGTAGATCTGCTCTTAGGGCAATTTCACATCTATCTATTATTGTATCTCTGGCAATATCTATTGATTATTAAAGTTTAGTCCAGGAAACCTTAAGGGTCCCCCAAACCCTTTCAATGGGCCCATGAATTCAAAATCATTTTTAATGTAGTGCCAAAGAGGTGTTTGTAGAATATTTTTTTCACTGCCATTATCTCACAACTGTACCGTAGGGTCTTCTAGAGGCTAAATGACATATGATATCATCATAAATTGCATGCAGAACAAGTAACATTCAGCTATCTCCTGGTAAGCCAGATGTTAGAAATATTTGCAAAATGGTGAAGCAACGCCAATGTTCTCACTATTTTTTTTCTTTTGAAAAACATTATAGCTAACTTTTGTAAAACTTAGAATTTATTTTAATATCAAATTGGTTTATAATTTTTAAAATAAATAATTAGTGTATTAATACATGTCAGATTTAATTTCTAATACAGAAAATATGCAGAAACAAGGTTTTAGATGTGTTCGGTAATTTTGAAAAAGCTAAAGAAAACTTCAGCCAAAGGTTTTAGAACTGCTTCTCTGGAGAATAGTCTTAATTCTTCCTTGAAAGTGAGCTGGCAAAGTGTTCCTAAATGTGGAGAAGTTACCATCTACTTGGTCCAAGTACTGTGTCCTGCTTACCATGTCCTGCAGGTCCTAGATTGACCCAGACTATCTACTGCCTCACTAGCATAGTAAACTAGGACATTGCTCTTCTCTGATTCCACTCCATCACCTATTCCTGCCTCTCCTGCCTGTGAATCTTTTTCCCCAGGGAATCCTCTGTGGTTTTACCGATTAACTATTTATCTCTGCTTGAGGGCCAGAAAGGTCAATAAAATGCAGTCAATTACATAATTAATTTTATGAATACTGGAAAGTCTCATGTCAACACTCATTCCCTATATGTTATTACATCTTCTTGATGGTGCTTCTCAATTCTTTTTCAAAAAAAGTATTAAATTATTCACCTTATATGTATAATTATGTATTTTAATTTTAAATTATGTATGGAATAATAAAATAATAATTTTGAAACAATACACACCTATAACTAAAGATGATTTGTATAAAATCTTAGTCACTTATTCCAGAGAAAGTTATACCAATACACATGCCCATTCGCAGCATATGAGAAACTGATCTCCTTGCACCTCCTCATAATTAAATGGTTTGATTTTAAAAAATCCAATTTGGTTGGGAAAAGATATATTTCTTTGTTGTTTAAAGTTTCATTCTTTGGTTATTGGTGTGATTGAACATTTTCCTCAATGACAAGCCTATGTGAGTCTTTTGTCTTGTTAAATAATATGTGACCATCCTACCTATAAACTTTAAGGCTATTTTTTCACTTAGATTATTTTTTCCCATGTTATCAATATCTCTTTGGCCATCTGCATTACTTTGATAGGAATGCTTTAAAAAGTGCCATAAACTGGATGTCTTAACAGAAATACATTATTACAGTTCTGTAGATTAGAAGTCTGAGATCAAGGGGTGAGCAGGATTGCTTCCTTCTGAGTCTGTGAGGGAGACTGTCCGAGGCTTCTCTCCTTGACGTCTAGATGACCATTTTCTCCCTGTGTCTTCACATTATCTTCTCTCTATACACATTTCTGCCCAAATCTTTCCTTTTTAAAATGACCCAGTTGTTTTGGATTAGGACCCATTCTAATGGCCTCACTTTAACTTAGTTCTCCCTATTAAGACCTTATCTCATGCTGAGCGAAGTAAGCCAGGCAGAGAAGGACAGAAACCATATGTTTGCACTCATAGGTCTAACAGGAAAACAGGAGAGACCTAATGGAGAACCAGGGGGAGGGAGGAGAGAGAGAGAGAGTTGGGGAGAGAAAGGGATGCAAAACTTGAGAGACTATTGAATGCTGAAAATGAACTGAGAGTTGAAGGGGAAGGGGGAAGGGGGAAAAGAGGTGATGGTGATGGTGGAGGGCACTTAAGGGGAAGAGCACTGGGTGTTATATGGAAAACAATTTGACAATAAAATATTATGAAAAAAAATAAATAAATAAAACATTTTTTTTAAAAAGACCTTATCTCCAACTAAGGTCACATACTTTGAGTACTGGGGGTTAGGACTTCAACATATGAACTCTGAAGGGCTACAAGTCAATCCATAACACCATTCTTGAACTGAAGTTTTGTCTTTATTTGTAACTATTAGATTGATTTCTTGAGATTAGGCATAATGATTATTAATTTTGAGATCTTTGCTGCATACTCTCAAAGTGATAGCTTGCCTTTCTGTAAAAGAAACAACTTTCATTTACAGTTGGAAAAGAGACTTTATAAGAAGTACCTTTAGTCCACTGACAAGAATAAAATCAATAACATAAAGGGAAGGATAAGAAACCAGAGGTAATGTCTTGTCTTGTGTCATATCCTGGTAGGAAAGGGGAAAAATTATGGCTCTGGGTTGCAGAGGGTATTGGGAAAAAAACCACAGGGACAGAGAATATCCAAGGATACAAAACTTCCAGGGTAGATTATGCTTGCATTTATTCACCCTTCCTCAAGGGAGGCCTCTTCTCAAGACTGAAAGTTTGCTGTGAATATTTCTTCCTGATAGACTATAGTCTGTCCTTACTGAGAGCTCTGGAAAGAAGGTGTTCTTCTCAAGGGCTGGAAAAGTGAGCCCAGGGGAATCTGGCAAAGAAATGGAACTTCCAGGTGAAGTATCTCCTGCTGGTGGCAAAGACCATCTCTGAGGAACCATGCACTATCTGCTTCACACTACAGATCTATCCTGGGTCCTGCTCATTTCACATCCATTTTCCAGTGGACAGAATCTAATTAAGAAACAATTTAGAATAATTAGAAGCCATTAATGAATAAAAGGTACTTAATCATTCTGCCAGTAATTTAGTAAGAGCTGTGCCTTTGCTAATTAGGAAGTAAAGCATCCGCCTGAACCTAGAGCTACCCAACAACATGCCAATTTTGTGGCACAGACTCAAATGGCATAGGTACGTGGAACAGAAGTCACTGGGCAAGTGGGGGTCAAGTACTGTCTCCTACTCTGTGGAGGTAAGACATTGGTGCTGGTGAGGCTGCCAGAGCAGAGGGAAGGCACGGAAAGGTACTAAGGATTCCAGGTCACCAAGTCCTAACCAGAAAGCAGGCACTGTTCCAAGGGTATTGCAGTAACCTGTATGGTACATGTTGTTACCCTCCGTTTTAATATGGGGACACTATGTCTATGGGAGAAGCTGAGAGACTAATAGGAATAGCTACTATTAATAATCCAAACCTGACTGATTTCAAAACTTGGAACTTACCACTTTCCATCACCACTTTGGAAACCTTGAGACAATAATCAGTTAGCGAGGGCAAGTTCCTATTGTTGTTCTGTTTCCTGCCTAATTAATGTTGGGTTAATTGAGAGGTGCAGCTTTTTTGTACTACTAGTGATTTTTCTGTTAAGTCAGCTATGATGGTCCTGATTGGATTTTCCCTGTTTTTGAGGAGGAAAGAAACAAAAATAGTTTAGCTTCATTCCAGTCAACCTGTTTAGGAAAGATCCTCAGCCATGTAGTGAAATATCCTTAGTTAAAATGACAGTGATTAGATTTCTTAAAACAGCTCCAACAAGTAAAGAGCTTGGAATTCATTACCTCAGTCTTACAACAGGAAAAATCTAGCCAAACTGAAAATCAGCTTTCCCTGGGACTATTAGAGATTTGAGGTCAGGGAGAAAATGACCTGAAACCTGTAAGATCAGCTGCACCCAGTGAGATAGGGCACCCAAGGTCTGCTCACCTGGTTGAAAAGTCATTGGAATCATAAAATAGAAAAATAACCACTTACCTAACTAGTAATTTAACTAATCGATGAATGCTGAACACAGTTTAGCATAATATAAGAAAAATAAGTGTACCTTCTGTTGACATTGGTGAGGAGACATTGTCACAGACTTTCTCTCCAGGAACTCCACTTGATTCTTGCAGTGGGAATATCAGAAAGTTCCCCCCATTTCCCTAACAGGAGCCAGGGATGAATGGTTATTGTATCATTATAGACTTTCCCAGCCTTCTTCCCAGCAAAAGCACACTCCCCAGGTGAGGGTCTTCACCAGAGGGTAATACAGAAACCTTATTCTAAAGAAGAGGGGAGGGAAAAATTTGCCCCACTTCAGACCCCTCCAACATTTATGACCCAGTTAAGGAAAAAATAATAAGAAATACAATCAACAGGGGACAAAAATTCAAGGTTATAAATTGAAGATGAGGGAACAAAAACATTTCTGAAGATCACACCCATGAAAAATTGTCCTGGTAAAAGATATTATCTGAGGATTATAGAATGATCCCCCACCCAACACTTTGCCACTACACCAATAAGCTTCCAGTACAGTAACAGTTCACAATAATATTTGCATAACAAAAGCAAGGACCATAAAAACATGACTCTCTCTGAGGAGTAGAACAAGAGGAAGCCCCTAAGCCAAGGACAGCAACATCAACAAAGACACTACAGGAATCCTTAGCCTCTAATACCTATAGCTACAGCCAACATTAAATCTGACCCATCTCTTAGAATAACATATATCCTCATACTGAGCTCCTAAAACCTCACACACATCATGTTTTCTTTTCAACCAAAATGTATAATACATGTTGAAGGGCAATATACAACACAGTTGAAGACATAAAGTTGTCTTTGTAAGTAGGCTCATATATGTCACAGATGTTGACTTATCACAGAATTTAAAATAACTATGATCAACATATTAAAGGCTCTAATGAAAAAGTAGACAAATGCAGGAATATCTGGGTAATTCTAGCAGAGAGATAGAACCTCTAGGAAAAGAAATCAAAAGGAAATACTATAAATAAAATATAATTTTAAAATGTAAATAAAAGTTCTTTTGGCTGGATTCATAAGCACATTTGACAAACAGTAGAAGAACCAATGAACTTGAAGACAGTTCAGGAAAAATTTCCCAAACTGAAACACATGAAAAACAGAACAGAACATCCAAGAATTGTATGACAAGTTCAAAATGTTGTAACACATGTATAACAGAATGAAGAAGAAGAAGAGGAAGAAGAAGAAGAGGAGGAGGAGGAGAAGGAGGAGGAGGAGGAGGAGGAGGAGGAAAATAATAAAGCGGAAATAATATTTTTGAGTGTTAGTATCCAAGAACTTTTAAAAATTAATGACAGACATCAAAATACTGAGACATAATCGAATGGTTAAGCTCAGAGAACACCAATAAAGATGAATTAAAAACTAATGATAAGTAAAAGCATACCTGGGCACATAGCATATTCAAACTGCTGAAAAACAAAGACAAAGAGAATATCTTGAAAAAAGCCAGAGGAAGATTTTACCTATAGGTAAATAAAAATACACATTACAGGGGACTAACTTCTTATTCAAATAAATGTTCAAGCAAACAGTGTGGTGTGAAATATTTAGTGTTGAACAAAAAAAAAAAAAAACAATGACAAAACCTCTAATTCTATACCCAAGAAAACTATCTTTTAAATGTGAAGTAGAAACACTTTATCAGAAAACCAAATATCAAGAGAATTCATCACAAGAAATGTCCACGGAAGTTCTTCAAAAAGAAAAATATGCAGTTCAGAAATTTGAACATACATGCAGAAAGAGTGACAGAAAAGTAGCAAAGATAAAATATTTTTTAAACACTGAATTGTTTTTAAAATGATAGTGGTAACACTCCAGATAATCTGGGCCATGTATAAGCCAGGGTTGTCTCTCCCTGAAGCTTATCTGGCCCAAGTAGTTTCCTCAGCACAGAATACTTTTCTCCAGCATCTCCTTTGTGGCTTGACACACCACCACTCATCCTGCAAAACTTAGCCTCCTTATCTATCAGTTATGCTATGCCATATTTCCTGGTGGTCTTTTGTTCCCTGTTTTGTAGGGGTTTTGTAGAAATAGTAGTTAAATCATGTCTTGTGTTTGGGGGAATCCTGCAGTCTTGATGGGTATCGTGAACATACCTCCTTTTATGAATGAAAAAGGCTAATACTTTGGTCTCAGCCTCCCTTGTAGACTTTGCCTGTTGCATCCATAGTCTCATAGAACTGTGACTCAGAGAAACTGAGTCAAAAGGAACTAGACAGGGAGATAATGCTGACAGTGGTAGCCATAACAAATAGGGCCATTGACAAAGAAGTGTTGGTGGTCAGACTGGTTGCACACTCTGCTTTACCTTCAGATCTTTCAATAATGCCTGCCTAAAGTAAGTGCCTAATTATGTTTTATTGAATTCATGAATGAATGAGGAAATGGAGCTTCTAATGGTTGGTGGCAGCAGTGCTGTTTCATTTCTCAAACTAGTTATGGTCTGGGTTTAGGTAGTGTTCCAAAGCTACTTCCTGAACCCCACTTCCCTGGTCCATCCAGCAGTTCTAAGAGTCATCCAAATCTTTTTAGTAAACATTTCTACTTAGATTTGGCTCCAGTTTCCTGAAGAGAGAAATCTTAGCCAAAGCATTTTATATGACTTCTATCCTCAGGGAGAGAGAACCAGTCTCAGCTGATGCACAATTACAACCTACATATACAAGTTTCCATATTTTGTCTACAGAGATCTCTGAACAAATCTGCATCTTCTCCTCAGCTGAGTTGTCCTGATGGTAAGGATTGTGTATTTGTATCTTTTTATTGCCAACACTTAAGACTGTTTGGGTTCATTATGAAGTCTTGGTTGATGTTCTTAATAGTAATGTGAAATAATGACATGCAACTGATAAGATATACTAATTGCTACTGTTATGTACCTCCTGCTAATGAAGCTGTATAACCCAATTCTGGACTGGGCTAGGCATTTTCACTGGGATATTTAGTGCCACATTCTATGGAGATAAGAAAGAGGTATAATATCTTGTCCATTGGTGAAGACTGAAGACAAGCACAACTAAAAGGGATTAAACCATATGATATAAAACAGCAAATAAATGAATAAGAACCTATGTGAATGTTAGAACAGAAAGGAAAGAACAAACTTTACTTAATAGATTACTGTGTTAGAAGCTGTGTTATATCCCTTACCTATGCTAATCTCTTTTTTTTCTTCTTGAGAATGATTTCCTGCCATTATTTTCCTTAATCCACTTAAAATAATCTATGAGATTAAGCCTCATTGACATAGTTGAATATAATATTAATTTTCACTAAACTTATTTTTATGAACTGCAAGATCACATCTGTTTTGTTTAACACTATATCATATAAAAGATACACAGTTAACATTTCTAGAACTTATTAATTATTTTAACTCTGTTATTTGCTTTGTAGTCATCTTGGGTTACTGAGCTCTTGTCTCTGAACCTCAGTTTTCTCATCTATAAGAATGAATATAGGATAATGACATGTTTTAGGTACTCAGTGAATGTTCTCAGTCTCAGAGTACAATTAGTAAAGATAATCTAACAAGGATTTGTAGATCCATCTATCACTGAATATGTAATCTAGACCCAGTTCCTTGACTTTATCTGTATGTCTTAAAGAAAGTGTAGGGTCTCTTATGTCTTTTGGCTTTTCCTGCTCAATGGATCGTTCTCAAACTTAAAAACTGTTGGCCCCATTTTCAGCTAAGAGCCATTCTATAAACTAGAGACTAGCACTGAAAAAGATGAAAGAGGACAGAAATGTTGGCTATTTATTTAAATGTCAGCTATTAAGCCCTTTCATATTTGTTCCTCAGCTTTTCTACCAAGAAAAATCTCTGAGCCAATGTGGGATGGGGGTGATAAAAACAAGGAAGTAAGTTGATGTGGTTCTGTCCTCCACTGGTTGACTTCCTTATGGAGATGGCAGCACTCCTTTGCAAATACTCCTTCTACCTGGTCTATATCTGCCCAATGTACACTGAGCTTCAGGCTCTGGACTGATAGTTCTGCCAGACCAGGTGTGGCTGCTTCTAAGATGGACATCCCCTCTGCTCACCAAAGTGCAAGCCTCTGCCTTCCAGTTAATAAAATGTTAATTACTTTAGTTTCTCACCACTTAAAGTTGAGTGCAACATGCTAATTTATGCAACCCCTCTGACAGTTCAATTAGTCTCCCAGTTCCTCTCCCCTCCTGAATCTTTCCCTAAGAAAGTATCCAGGTTTATGAGGCAGGGGAACTTTTTAAATGTTTATTTGTTTATTTTGAGAGAGAGTGAGAGTGCACATGAGCAGAGTGGGCCAGAGAAAGAGGAGAGACAAAGACTCCGAGGCAGAGCATAGAGTCAGATGCTTAACTGGCTGAACCATCTGGACACTCTGAGGCAGGGGAACTTCTGCATCTTCATGGTGATATGAGGAAGGAGAGGGGATACATGGTCTCTACATGATTTGCCTTGTTCTCCTGTTCCTGGTGTGACCTGATAAACACTGATGATGCCAGGTATAGTTGGGTGGGCTTGTGGACCATTTCTATGCCAACATAGTGCTCCTAGAGGGTCTCCTTCACTGTTTTGGCTCCATCTGGAGCCAGGTGACTTTTAACCAGTCATTTTTATCCAGTTTGTTGTCTCAGTGAAACACTCTCTATGCTCTACTGCAGGGTTTATTCCTCAGCTTCAGTGTGTCCCACATTAGGACACAGTTTCTCAAAGAGAGGGCTACAGCAAATTCAGGGGAACACATGGTAAGATCATGGTGCACTCCCTTTCTGTGGCTAAACCCCAGCTTTGCAAAGGGCAGCTAAAAGGGTCTCAGAACTTAAAGATGCATTCGAGAGACGCCTCTACTATTCTAACACACCCCATCCTTTCTAAGAGCTATTTATTTTCAAGTATCAGGAGAGGAGATATATAGCTGACTACAACCTATGTGAATACTAGCAAAAATATCAATTTCTAATTAACATATATTAACATAAAATGGCCTATGTAAAGTCTCTGTGATTGCCATCACAAATAAGGTTTTGTCCAGGAGCTGACTCCTTAGTAAAAAAGACTCAATAAAGACATAAGAATGAATAAAGTATGTTCTACCATATACTATTAAGGCCACCCTTGTGAGTTTTAGTGCTCCCCACAATATGAGATTTTATTCTCACAGAGGACAGATGGCATAATATCAAATTTCACACTGAGTTCCAAATAGCCAGGGATTGGCAATATTGGGTCCAAGTCTGCTAAGAGAGGTATGAGCAAGTTAGGGTCCAAGGGCTTACTTTCAAACTTCTACCAGAACACTTATTTTTGCATATTGAAGAAGTTCAATCTTCTTAAATTTTTTTTTTAAAAAGTGTTTTAGAAATTTAGAAATTTTAGAAATCTAATGTGCTATATGGCCATCATTTCTTCTATTTTTGGACCCTGTTTTATAATAATATATCTCCCTGTTATCTTTATTACCCTTTCCTTCTGATTCCAGCTTTCTTGACCCAAAAGAATATATTTAAACAGATCCTTAGTGAGCTAACTAAATCTCTTCATTATACAAGGTTTTAGTTGGATACTCTGAGGATACAGTAAGGCACAGGGATTGAATAATCCTTCCAGGTTTCAGAGCAAGATGGACAAGGACAAAGCAAGCTCCTGATTCTCAACTAACCTTTGCCATTTCACCAAGCTGCAATCCTGATAAGGACTACTGTGCTTCCATTCTGCATTCCTTTTTTAACAGCTTCTCCAGTAACTAGGGCATTTTATAGTATTATTTCCAGAATATTAATGTGCTTTCTAACAAAGCTTCATAATAATTAAATTGAAGGGAAAAATGAATAAAGTTTGTCATGTAAAATAATGATCCAATGAATTGACTGTATCATGTAGACCAATTGCAGCATTGCCAAAGATCAAAGTCACCTGAAATTGCTGTTTCTACCTATTGATAATGATTTTTTTCCAATGTAAAGTTAGTGCTAAAAAGCAGCAAATGGGCATAGTGATTCAGTAGGGAGAAGTTCTGATTGTGAAAAATAATTTAATGCAACAGTCACAATACCACATGGAGATATAATATTATTTCTCTAATTTTGTAAGATGGAACAGTGCTCAAAAACTCATGCAGGTATCCAAAATGGCAGTGCAAGGAACTCAGGGAAAATTCTCCCCCAGAGAGGCTTGTCTTAGGCTTCTTTCCTACGCTTGTTAAAATGAGGAAACACAATCATTCAAAGTTTGTGGAGATTGACCAAAGAGCTTACAGCAAATTTCTTCAACAAAATCCATAGAAACTCAGTCATAACAGTGGGAGGTGATGGCATTAATGCTAAAGACTATACACATTTCCTTTCCCAGCTGTTCCATGGCAATGAGTTGTGACAACTGACTTGGTATTCAAGTAGAAGTTCCTGTCCCCCACCCCTAGCTTTCTAAAAGCCAGTGAGCTAGGAGATCACATTTTCCACAGCTCCATGCTGCAAAAGGCCTATATTGAGTGTGCGGTAGCAGTTAGATGTCAATAATCATTTTTCATCCTGCACTCCAAGTAGGGGAAATCTGGGCAGGGTAACTTGTGAAGTGTTCAGTCTCCTTTTCTGTACAACTCTATATTATGGGATAACTTCTTTAGTAGAGTTGACAGAAAAATGGCAAATATCTTTGTCTCCAGTGTCCTGAGACACAAAAAATATTCTGGATAGATTAGAAAGCTGAAAACCCACCAAATCCTATCCTCCATGGTTTTGAATTGCAGAAATCCATAATGGGTGGTGCTCAGTGCTGACACCTGTTTCATCTCTCCCTGACAATTGTACATCATAACTCCTGATTCATAGGGAAAATACAAGTAGGACAGCCAGTGGAGAGCAACCCCCACCTCAGCATCTCCCCTTTATAGGTTCTACCCAGAAAACTTTCAGAACAATACTCAAGACTGCTAACAGCCCACCCCCACCCCTGTCAGGTGCCCTGACTTAATTGTTTCCCACTATGGAGCACACTGTATCCCAGGATATTGTCAGAATCATCTAGCAATTAGTGGAGCCTAACACCTACAGGTGGTTTCAATGGAAGTGGACAAGTCAGAAGCTTACTGGGAAGATCAGAAAAAGAGAGTCAAAGAAAATGGCCAAATTACTCGTTCCTGATGGTCAGGAAGACTATGCACATTCAAAAATCTTTCTCTAAGAGAGGAAACTTTGGAGAAAAAAATTTTCTAGGTGAATGTGAAGAAAATTCATAAACTCCTTCAACAATAATTAAGGCTTGAAGCCACTTACAGATCTAATAATAAAAGGAAAAAATAAACTGTACTAATTCAAAGGGGTTATCCATAATCTTTGACAAATCTGTGGCTGGCAACTAAACAGTGTTAACCAAGTGGCAGACTCTAGGACTCTATGCTTAAATATTTTTTTTTAAAAAGGAGTAAAACTGAGCAGAACATCAGAGTCAGCATGCTTAAGAGAAAACAGGCTTCACTGAACTACAACAGCCAAATCATTACCATATAAGAAAGTACAACATATTAATAATCTGGCAAGAAGAAGAGATCAGTATCTAGACGAAATAAAAGTCCCAGTTTTCAACAAAAACATATAAGACATGCAAAAGAAAAATATGGTCCCTACACAGGAAGAAGAAAAAAAAAGACAGGCTCCAGGCATTTGCCTTTGCTCATGTGGGAATCAGGAAATGAAGAATTAAAAGTAATTATCATAGGGGGGCCTGGATGGCTCAGGCAACTAAGCATCAATTTTACCTCAGGTCATGATCTCATGGTTTATGAGTTCAAGCCCAATGTTGAGCACTGTGCTGATAGCCCAGAGGTTGGAACCTGCTTCACATTCTCTCTCTCCCTTCCCCTACTTATAATCTGTCTCTGTCTCTCAGAAACAATTATACACCAAGATGGAGATGGGGGAGAGGGAGCTCTGTAAACTTTGTCTGCCCCATCTATCGAACTCAGAAGGACATTACTCTCATCTGCAGGAGTGGAAGGAGAAAATATGAACTCCAGAAAGAAGACAACTTCAAAGATACCTGAATGAGTGAGTGCGAACTGGGGAGATTGGAAAATGGGCCAGCCCAAGATGGGCAGGTGACGTGGGAACCCCAGCCCAACACGGGACAAGTACACGGAGCTCGAGAGACAATGGGAAGAGAAAGAGAGACTGATCACGCTCATAGTACTGTCTCTGGGAAAGAGATAAAGAACATTTAACCGTGCTTGGAGATAGAAACTCTCACTCCATATATAACTGCTGGGTAGCCCAAATCCCGAACCCAGGTGGTGCAAGGGAAAGAACTGCTTCCAGGCCTGCACCATCTTAGCGGGGAGTCAGCAGCAGTGGCAGTGGCGGCGCCAGGGGGTGCTCACTTCGACCTAGGATTTGGGAGTGGGAACATGCACCTCATTTCCACAGCGCATCTCACCCCCAGCATTGGCCATGCGAATCCCGAATCCTGGGGGCCAACAGGGAAAAAATAGCCCCCACCCCTGTGCAATTCCTGCAGGGAGTTGGCCACAGTGGAGGCCTGGGCCCAGATCATTTTCGGCAGTGCCTGGCTTTTCAGGCAAAAGCTTCACAAAGCCGAGAGAAACTCATCCCTCCCCCAACTAATCCCGATCCCGGCTGGGGGCTGGGAATCCACAGTTGTGTCTGTGAAGGCATGCCCTTCACCTCCCACTGCACACCTCGCCTCAGGAGGCACACCTCGCCTCAGGCAGGGGCAGCCGAAATCCCTGCCTGAGCCAAGACAAACTGATCCCTCCCCCTAAGAAGCCAGCCACCTAAGCAAATAAATCTCATCTATGGTCGCATAAAAGTGCACGGACTAGAACTGTGAAGCAAGGCGAGCCTGGAAAATACAAGTTGGCTCAACCACGGCACAAGGAGATCGGACTCATTAGAGTGGCCTACAGTGCTTAGTTCCAGCGGAGCTTGGCATTCCGCCATTCTACTCTCTGCAGACACCAAGTCAGAGCCTCTGAGAGAAGCCTCCTAGACCTACCACACCAAACCACGCCTATCCACGAGGGGAGCTGCTGCTTCTTCTTTTCTTTTTTCTTCACTTTTTTCCTATTTTCTTCTTTTTTTATACTTATTTTTTATTATTATTACCATTTTTACTTAAATTTTTAAAAACTTTTACTCTTATTTTCCATTCTCCTTTCTCCCTTTTTTTACCTTCTTGCAATCCAGATATATTCTCCTGCATCTCATCCTTACCTCTCCCCTCAACTGGTCTTACACTTTTAGACTATCCACTGTCCTTTGTTGTCTCTAACCCCCTTTATTTTTTTTCTTCTTCTCTTCTTTTTGTCTATTTTCTCTCCAGTTTCTTTCCTTCCTTTCCCCCTTTTAATTTGTTTGATTTGTCTGTGCGTTGGTGTGTTTCTGTTCCCTCGGTGTTTGTTTGACTGTTTTCCTTCTTAGGGCTACACCAAGAAACAAGTCAAAGTGTGCATGACGGTGAGTCCCAAATATTGCTGAGTAGGGTAATAAAACATTCAAAGGCAGAACAAGAGAAACTGAGAGACACCATTAAAAAAATATTTCTTGAAATGACAGGCCCTGGACAGTCAATAAGCCTCCTTAACAAAGAAATATTAACAGGTGCACAGTGCACAGCAAGCTTTCTAAATATGACAAGAGACAGAAAACTAGCAAAAATGACAAAACAAAGGAACTCTCCCCTGAAGAAACTCCAGGAGGAAGTCAGACCCACAGAACTGCTCAAGGCAGATCTAGACAACATACCGGATCAAGAATTTTAAATACTTGTCATAAAATTAATTGCTGGGTTGAAAAAAGCAGCAAAGAAGCAACTGAGACAATTACTAGGCACTTTGAAAATAGGGGTAATGAGTTAAAAAAAGGCTATAGATGAGGTGAATAACAAACTGGAGGCAGCCACCTCAAGGATTGATGAGGCAGAGAGAAGACTAGGTGAATTAGAAGATATAGCAAAAGGGAAGCTGAAAAAGAGAGAGAAATTAATCCAGGAGCAGAAAAGGAGAATTCGAGACCTGAGTGATACAATCAACTGGAACAACATCCCTATCATAGGAATTCCTGAAGAGGAAGACAGAAAGGTCCTGACCAAATTATAATAAACTGAGAATTTCCCAAATCTGGGAAAAGAAATAGGCTCTTGTGGGGAAGACCACTGGGTGTTATATGGAAACCAATTTGACACTAAACTGTTAAAAAATAAGATAAAATATATCACTTTTGGTGCAAAATATATAAATAAATAAAAGGCTTATGCACAGGGAAGGAAAAAAAAACAGAACTAAAATGTAACTGATGGAATGAGAAAATATACTTGTAAATGACATATCCAATAGAGGGTTAACATCTAAAATAATAACTTACGAAACTCAACCTCCTCCCTTCAAAAATTCCTTTTGTAAATGGGCATTAGACATAAACAGACATTTCTCTGAAGAAGAAATTCAGAAAGTCAACAGACACAGTAAAATATGCTTGTATGCTCAACATTGCTCATCATTATTGATACAGTTCCAAACTACAATGAGATATCATTTCCCACTTGTCAGAATGACTAAAATCAGCAACACAAGAAAACACATATTGGCAAGGATGCAGAGAAACGTGAACCCTCCCTAAACTATTTGTTGGAACACAAACTTGTGTAGCCACTCT
This sequence comes from Suricata suricatta, assembly GCF_006229205.1. Taxonomy (NCBI): domain Eukaryota; kingdom Metazoa; phylum Chordata; class Mammalia; order Carnivora; family Herpestidae; genus Suricata; species Suricata suricatta. The sequence goes on from NC_043702.1 coordinate 107,408,592, forward strand.
AGAAAAAGAGTATGGAGGTTCCTCAACAAGTAAAAATAGAGCCTAATGATCTAGTAATCACACTACTGGATATCTACCAAAATAATTGAAAAAACACTAATTTAAGGGGATATATGCACTCCTCTGTTTATAGCGGATTTGCAAATACTGAACCAGCCCTGTAACCCAGGAATAAATCACACTTGATCATATTGGATAATTTTTTTACATGCTGTTGAATTCAATTTGCTAGTATTTTGTTGAGTATTTTTGCATCTGTATTCATTAAGGACATTGGTCTGTAGTACTCTTTTGTTGCTGGGTCTGTTTGGTTTGGGAATTAAGGTGATGCTGGCTTTGTAGAATGAGTTTGGATGTTTTCCTTCTATTTCTATTTTTTTGGAAGAGACTGAGAAGAATGGGTATGAGCTCTGCTTAAATGTTTATAGCAGCATTATTTACAATATCCAAATTATGGAATCAGCCAAAGTGTCTCAAGATAGATGAATGGATAAAGAAAATGAATGGATAAGGAATACATAAATATATGAAATATTTAGCCATTCAAAAAGATTTAAATCTTGCCATTTGCAATGACATGGGTGGAACTAGAGAGCATAATGCCAAGCAAAAGAGGTCAGTCAAAGAAAGACATATATCATATAATTTCTCTCATCATGGAACTTAAGAAACAAAACAAATGAGTGGAGAAAGAGAGAAACCAAGAAACTGACCATTAGTTTGTTTCCAGAGGGAAAGTGGGTGGAGGGGATGGGTTAAATAGGTGATGGAAATTAAGGGAAGCACTTGTGATGAGCACCGAGTGATGTTTGGAAATTCTGGATCATTATATTGTAATCCTGAAGGTAACATAATATTGTAATTAACTGGATTTGAATAAAAAATAAAGTAAAATATAAAAACAAAACAAAGTAAAATAAAATTTAATTTAAAATGTCAGCACCAAAGTCTAGAAAGAGCAGAGAAACTGGATTACTTGTGTATTATTGGTGGGTTCAAACAATGACTAAACAATGTAGTTTGATGGTTTCTTTAAAAAAAAATTCCAAAACTATCATATAACCAACCAATTATATTGTTGAACATATATCCCAGAGAAACAATACATTAATTTCCATTTTAAAAAGTAATACATAAATGTCCATAGCAGCTTTATTTTTTAATAACCAAACACTGGAAGTAGCTCAGATATCTTTAAACATATAAATATTCACACAAACTGTGGTACACACATTAAATGGAATACTACTCATCAGTTAAAAGATACTAGAAATCATACAAAAAAATGTGTATTAATATCCAATCAACTTTGCTGAGTGAAAAAAAAATCCCAATGGATACACGATGTGTGATTAAAATTACATACTTTTGAAATGACAAGCTCCTAGGAGGATAAATTAGTGATTGCCATGGCCTAGGGATGGGGACAAAGGTAGATGTGTTAATAAAAATGCAAGAGGAAATAAAATGCAGTGTTGGAAACCTTCACTATGTTGACTATGATAACAGATACACAAATATACATAGGTGGTAAAATTAAAGGACTTAATACACACATACACAAAAATATGTAGACACATACACACATACAAAAATATAGCAAACCTGGGAACTCTGAAGTATATTAATGAATTATATAAGGGTAAATATCTTGGTTGTGATATCATACTACACTTATGCAAAATTTTGCCTTTGAGGCAATCTAAGTATAGTTTATAAGGAATCTCTCTGCATTGTTTCTTTTTTTTTAATGTTTATTTATTTTTGAGAGAGTGTATTGTGAGCAGGGGTGGGAGAGGGGCAGAAAGAGAGGAAGAGACATAGAACTCGAAGCAGGCTCCAGGCTCCGTGCTGTCAGCACAGAGCTCAACATGGGACATGAACTCATAAACTGTGAGATCATGACCTGAGCCAAAGTCAGATGCTTAACCAACTGAGCCACCCAGGTGCCTCTGCATTGTTTCTTAAAACTTCATGTGAATATGCAATTGTCCTGTTTTTTAAAAGGCACGGTAATAGTTTTCCTTCATGTTAATCAGTTGGTTTTTGTCATAGTGGTTCTGGTAGTGTTTGAAGTCTGGAAGGATGGAAGGGGCAGAGTGTGTGTGCTACAGCAGCATATGCACCCTGATTTTGGGGTGGAGGCACTATAAGTGAGCAAGAGTGAGGACATGTAGGTATGCTCAGCCACATGCTACAAATGGTTCCTAATGTGGTACTGATGTTCTGCCCCTGATTTAAAAACTAAACTTAATTTTCACATCCACCATTTTGTTAAATTTAGGTGGATCGTCTGATTGAACCTGAGATCTAGCATCCCTAATTCACTTCCATTCTCCCTCTAAGCCTTTCTGTATTCCCACCAAGCCCAAGGTCACCCAACCTGGCCAAATGGGTGGCTGTTGATGTCTCTGGATATCTGTGTCAAAAAACATTAACTTTGATACTTCAACGGTCCTCAGAAGTTAATTTTTTTAATTAAGTTATTTAAATTCAAGTTAATTGAACTTAATTGTACTATTGGTTTCAGCAGTAGAACCCAGTGATTCATCACTTACATATAACACCCAGTGCCCATCCCAACAAGTGTCTGCTTAATGCCTGTCACCCATTTAGCACATCCCCCCACTGAACACCACTCCAGTAACCCTTGGTTTGTTCTCCATATCTAAGAGTCTCTTAATGATTCTGAGTGCCTGGGTGACTCAGTCAGTTAAGTGCCTGACTCTTGGTTTCAGTTCAAGTCATGATTTCATGGTAGGTGAGCTTGAGCTCCACTTCAGGCTCTGTGCTGACAGTGTGGAGACTACTTGGGACTCTCTCTCTCTCGCTCGCTCGCTCTCTCACTCTCTCTAACCTGTTGGTAAATTATACATTTGATAAGGATCTTAGATCCAGAATATATATTTAAGTAAATCTTCCAAGTCAATATTAGAAAGACAATCTGATTAAAATATGAGCAAAGAATCTGAACACTCATTTTTCTAAAAAATATATGCAAATGACCTTTAAACACATGCAAATATGCTCAACATCATTAGTTCTTAAGGAAATTCACATCAAAATCACAATGAAATATTATTTTACATCTACTAGATGCTATATTAAAATAGAAGGCTAATCGCAATTGTTGTCAAGAATGACAGAGAAATCAGAACTCTGATACATTCTGGAGAAAGATGTAAAATAGTGCAACCCCCTGGAAAGTAGTTCAGCAGTCTTCCAAATGTTAAATATATTAACTATATTACCCAGAAATTAGTCTCCTAGTTATATATATATAAAGAAATTAAACATATGTTCACACTAAAACTTGTATGTGAAAGTTCATCACAGTGTATTCATAATAAACAAAAATTGGAAATAACTCGAATATGCATCAAATGAAGAAATGGTAAACAGTGTGGTATATCCACAGAGTTAGATATTATATGTCAGTAAAAAAGTAAAATGTTCATACATGCTATAACATAGATGGATTTTGAAAACATTATACTGAATGAAAGAATAAAGACACAAAATATAGCATAGTACAGGCCTCCATTCCTCTGAAATGCCCAGAAGGCAAATCTATGGAGGCGGAAAGTAGATTAGAGTTTGCCTAGACTGGGTGTTGGAGTCAAGAGCAATGACTGGTGAGGCACAGCATTTTTTTGTTGTTGGTTTTTGGTTTGTTTGTTTGTTTGTTTGTTTTGGAGGGGATAAAATTTTTCCAAAATTTTATTTTGGTGATTGCAGAACTCTGTGAATATAGTGTCCAAAAAAAAAATCAATGTATATTTTAAATGATTGTATTTTATGGCATATGGGTTATATTTTATCAAAGCTATTTTAAAAAAGGTCACCATCATCAGTTTCCATGAAAACAGCAGTCATTTCACACTGCCAAATAAAAGAAATAGCTGTAATGTCTTAACATTTATGTCAGATTGCTCATTTTGTTCTTAACTTAGGAAATGTCAGGTTATATCATAAAATTTACCAAGAAGCATCCTTTGGCTATTATTTCTGTGTATAAAACTTCAGGAAACACCTATATTGAAAATTTTAAAGTCTCCTTAATGTCCCCAATGTCTCTTGACTCACTGCCCTGTGACCTCTGTGGACTCCCACATTTGACAGCTCAGAGACATGAGCTGTTAAACCTCCCACCCCTGCTTTTCTCCAGGCCACTCTTGATTAGGCTCCATTTGGTGGTCTTGCTTGTTGCTTAACAAAGAGCCCTATGCTGAGGACTCCTTGGAGCTGTTGCCTTTTTGTCAAGAACACTCCATGAAATACTTCTGATCTAGAACCAAGAGGACTACATTTCTTTTCATGTCATATTTCTTCTTAACTTTCTATTATTGTGCCTCCCTATAATTCTTTTATTCGCCTACCTGATTTTCTTTGTTTGTTTTAGTATTACCTCAAACTTCAACTCCATTCTGAATACTTCAGACTGCAATGCATTCTTACTTCTTGTATTTTAATCATATCCCTTTTGTATTCCATTTATTTAGCACGGACCATAAACTACCTGACACTTTGTGAGCTTTGCTGAGTATATTATGTGCCAAGCACTATCCAGCATATTTAACCTTTTGAATTAATTTTGTTTTCTTTGTCAGCAGGCAAACCAGTCTATGAACTTTCATTATTTCTATGATTCTGTATATATTAAAATGTCCCCCAAAATCCATTACATAAAAGTTAGAGCTTGATAAATTGAACAAATTACTTTAGTGACCAGTTATTTTCTCTTTTTCCTGCTTTGATTGAAATACTATAAAAAACCTATTAAATGTGGTAAAAATGTTGTTTACTTGCTGCCACATCTCAGTGAATATCAATAATTTTGCTTTGTGTTTAATTAAAAGACTTTTTCAGAACAGTATTAGGTTGACAAATAAAAATAAGTAGAAATAACAGTTTCCATATATTCTGTCATCCCAACACATAATGTCTATTATTGTTAACAGTTTTCCTTAGTGTGGTACATATGTACAACCAACATGCCACTACAGATACATTGTCATTAGGTAAAACTCATAGTTTACCTTAGGGTTCACTCTTTGTCTTGCACATTGTATAGGATTTGACAAATAAATGATGATAAGTATCCACATTACAGTGTCACACAGAATAGGTTCACTGTCCTAAAAATTACCTAATCTCCACCGATTCATCCTTCCTTCCCTCTCCCAAACCCTGATTTTGCTTTTTCAAAATGTCGAATATTCAGAACCATGAATCAGTATGCTACCTTTTAGATTAGCTTCTTTCACTCCTTACAATTAAGGTTCCTCCAGATTAGCTTCTTTCACTTCTTGCATTTAAGGTTCCTCCATGTCTTCCTGGCTTGATAGCTTATTTCTTTCTATCATTGAATAATATCCCATTTCCTGGATATACCACAGCTTGTTTATCACTTTACCTATTGAAGGATATCTTGACTGATTCCAAGTTTTCACAATGAATAGAGACCCTATAAACATTTGTGTTTTCTATAGACCTGATGTTTTAGTTTTTGTTTTTGTTTTGGCATGTAATTGGATAATTTACAAAAAGTTCAATGTCTGTATCATATTGTAAGAGTATCTTTAGTTTTCTAGGAGCCGGTCAAACTGTATTACAAAGCATCTATGCCATTTTGCATTTCTATCACTGATGAATGATAGTTAGTGTCTCTCCACCTCCTTGTCAGGGTTTGGAGTTGCAGTATTTTAGACTTTAGCCATTCTAATAAGTGTGTAGTAATATGAAGTTATCATTTTAATTTGTAATTTTCTGCTGACATATGATGTTGAGTATCTCTCTAAGTGCTTATTTGCCATGTGATTATCTTCTTTGGTGAAATGTCTGCCCAGAACCTTTGCCCATTTTTTTCTTTTTTTTTTTCCCTTGCCCATTTTGTAACTGGGATGTTTGTTTTATTATTGAGTTTTAAGAGTTGTTTGTATATTTTGGGTACCAGTCCTTTACCATATATGTTTTGTAAATATTTTCTCCCAATTAGTGAATTCTCTTTTCATCTTATTAACAATCTCTTTCACAGATCAGATTTTTAATTTATTTTTTTAATTCTCTAGAGTTTATTTGAGAGAATATAGATTCAAATATGGCAGCACCAAACTGAAAATGGTAGGGCACATCTCTATCAGAAGCTAAGGAAAAGAGCTTCTTAGAGAAGCAGCAAAACAAGGAAATTATCTGTTCACACTAGCTTAAGTGGTTGGCTTACTAGGAAAATAGCTTTACTATCTTGGTAACCCACATAAGCAAACTGAAACCTAAGTCAGGGTTAATTCCTGTGTAGGCACTCATATCCCAGAAAAAAAATTGCAAACAGCCAACTAGTTTTTAATTTTAACTGAGACTAAGTTACAGGTTTTTTTTTTTCTTACATGTATTTGGTGTTATAACTAAAAGTCATCACCAACTCGGAGGTCACCTAGATTTTATCTCTTATGTTAGGAGTTTTATATTTGTGTGTTTTACATTTAGGTCTATAATCCATGATCCATTCTGCATTTCTTTTGGTGAAAATAAAAACTCTGTGGCTATATACTTTTTTCTGTCTTTTTATTTTATCTCTCATGGGAATGTCCAGTTGTTCTAGCCCCTTTCCTTGAAAACACTTTTTTCTACATTAAATTGCCTTTATTACTTCATCAGTGATCAATTGACTATTTTTGTGTGACTCTTTTTCTGGGATCTCAATAATGTTCTATTTATCTATGGTCTGTCCATTGGCCAATACCATGCAGTATTTATTGTTATTGGGTATTGTCATTCCTCTGACTATTAGCCTTCAGTATTACATTGCTCATTTTGCCTCTCCACAAGTTTGTCAATACCCACAAAAAAACTTGTGGAGACTTTGATTAGGATATCATTAAATCTATAGATCCAGATGGGAAGAATATACATCTTGACCATATAGAGTCTCTCCATTTACTCATTTTTTTTAATTTCTTTCACCAGAGCTTTGTAGTTTTCCTCACATAGAACTTCTATACATGTTGTTATCTCTGAGTATTTCATTTCTTGGTGCAATAAATAAAGAATTGTAATTTTTGGATCCCCAAAAGATAGCAGATAAGTAGGGAGCTTTTTACTTTTCACCTGCTGGCATCTTAAAAACCAGGAAGGACTGAAGCCATAAGGCACCAAACAGCAAAAATCTCAGAGGAAAAGAGACAGAGTCCACTAAGAAGATAGCCTCACAGGGCTAACTCAAGAAACAAACCAAAGGACACATGGTGGAGAGTCCCAGATATCAATATGAGAAGGGAAATAGAATAACCAAAGACACAACAAGAGAGATCAAGGGACACCATTAAAAGAACACCTCCTGAACAGACAGGACCTGGACACGCAATAAGCCTCCTTTAATATAACAATACTCACAGGTGAAGAGTGCATAATGAGCTTTTAAAACTGACAAGAGACAGAAAGCTAGCCAAAATCATGAAACGGAAGAACTTTCCTCTAAAGAAATTCAGGAAAAAGTAACAGCTACTGAGTTGCTCAAAACAGATATAAGCAACATAACTGAGAAATAATTAAGAACAATGTCATAAAATTAATCACTTGGCTTGACAAAGGCATGAAAGACGTCAGAGAAGCTATTGATACAAAGACTATGAACCTTAAAAATAGTTATGATGAGCTTAAAAATGCTATTAATGAGGTGCATAATAAAATGGAGGCGGCCACTGCACAGACTGAAGAGGCAGAGGGCAGAATGGCTGAATTAGAAGACACAATTATAGAAAAAAGTAAGCTGAGAAAAAGAGAGAAAAAATATTGATCCAGGAGCATGAAAGGAGAATTCGAAAACTGAGTGATAAAATCAAATGGAACAATATCTGTATCATAGGAATTCCTGAAGAAGAAAGAGAAAAATGTGCTGAAGGGGTACATGAACAAATTATAACTGAGAACTTTCCCAATCTGGGGAAGGAAACAGACATTGAAATCCAAGAGGCACAGAGAACTCCCCTGAGACATAACTTGAATTGATCTTCTGCACAACATATCAATGTGAAACTGGCAAAATATAAGGATAAAGAGAGAATTCTGAAAACAATTAGGGATAAAAGGCCCCTAACATACAAGTGGAAATCTATCAGAGTAGTTACAGACCTATCTAATGAAACTTGGCAGGCTGGAGAAGACTGGCAGGAAATCTTCAATGTCATGAACAGAAAAAATAAGCAGCCAAGAATCCTTTATCCAACAAGCCTGTCATTCAAAATAGAAGGAGAGATAAAGGTGTTCCCAAATAAACAAAAATTGAAAGAACTTCTCACCACTAAACCAGCCCTACAAGAAATCCTAAGAGGGACTCCATGAGAGAAATGTTGCAAAGACCACAAAGTACCAGAGACACCACTACAAACATGAACTCTACAGAGAATACATGACTCTAAACCCATATCTGTCAGTAAGAACACTGAATATAAATGGACTAAATGCTCCAATCAAAAGACATAGGGTAGAAGAATGGATAAAAAACAAAATCCATCTATTTGCTGTCTACAAGAGACTCATTTTAGACCTGAAGACACCTTCAGATTGAAAGTAAGGGATGGAGAAATATCGATCATGCGACTGGAAGTCAAAAGAAACCCAGAGTAGCCATATTTATATCAGACAAACTGGACTTTAAAGTAAAGGCAGTAACAAAAGATGAAGAAGACCATTATATAATAATTACAGGGTTTATCCATCAGGAAGAGTGAACAATTATAAACATCTATGCATTGAATTTTGAAGCATCCAAATAAATAAAACAGTAATCACAAACAGAAATTATCTTATTGATAAGACTGTGCTAGTAGCAGAGGATATTAATACTCAAATTACAGCAATGGAAATATCAACTAGACAGAAAATCACTAAGGAAACAATGGACCTGAATGACAGATGGATTTGACAGATAGTTTAGAACTCTACATCTGAGACTATGGAATTCACTTTCTTCTCTAGTGCACATGGTACACTCTCCAAAATAGTCCACATACTGGGTCATAAATTAGCTCTCAATAAATATAAAAGAATTGAGATCATGCCATGCCCACTTTCAGATCACAATGCTATGAAGCTTGAAATCAATCACAGGGAAATGTCTGGGAAAACTGCAAAAACATGGAGGTTAAAGACCACCCTATTAAAGAACAAATGGGCCAACCAAGCAATTAGAAAAAAAAATTTAAAAATATATGAAAAAAATAATTCAAAATCTAACAGTGCCCCTAAGGGAACTAGAAGGAGAATGGCAAAAGCACCCCAAACCCAACAGAAGAAAAGAAATAATAAAGAGCAGGGCAGAAATGAACAGTATAGAATAAAAAAAAAGAGTTGAACAGATTAATGAAACCAAGAGTTGGCTTTTTGAAGAAATAAACAAAATTGATAAACCTCTATCCAGGCTCCTCAAAAAGAAAAGAGAGAGCACCCAATAGACAAAATAATAAATGAAAATGGATCTATTACAACCAGTCCCTCAGAAATACAAGCAATCATCAGAGATTATTGTGACAAATTATATGCCAATAAACTAGACAATCTAGAGAAATTCCTAAACACACATGCACTACCAAAATTCAAACGGGAAGAGATAGAAAACCTGAACAGACCCATAACCAGTGAAGAAATTGAATCAGTTATCAAAAATCTTTCAACAAGAAAGAGCCCTGGGCCAGATGGCTTCCCTGTGGAATTCTATCAGACATTTAAAGCAGAGTTAATTCCCATTCTTCTCAATCTATTCCAAAAAATAGACAGAGAAAGAAAATTTCAAGATTCATTCTATGAAGCCAGTATCAGATTCCCAAACAGGACAGAGATCCAGAAAAAAAAAAAAAAAAAAAAAGAATTACAGGCCAATATCCTTGATGAATACAGATACAAAAATATTCAACAAGATACTAGCAAATTGAATTCAACAGCATATAAAACGAATTATCAACCATGATCAAGTGGGATTCATTCCTGAGTTACACATTCCCAAAAGAAAAGATAAAAACCATATGATCCTGTTGATAGATGCAGAAAAAGCATTTGACACAATACAGCACCCTTTCTTAATTAAAACCCTTGAGAATGTTGGGGTAGAGAAGACTTAAAAAAAAAAGAGAAGACTTATGTAATCATTATAAAAGTCATTTATGAGAAGGCCACAGCTAATATCATCCTCAGTGGGGAAAAACTGAGAGCTTTTCCCTTGAGATCAGAAACAAAACAGGGATGTCCACTCTCACCACTGTTGTATAACATAGTTGTGGAAGTCCTATCATCAGCAATCATACAACAAAAGGAAATAAAAGGCATCAGAATTGGGCAAAGAAGAAGTCAAACTTTCACTTTCTGTAGATGACATGATACACTACATGGAAAATACTCTACATGGATAACCTACATGGAGAAATCAAAAAACTGATCCGATTCACAATTGCACAACAAACCATAAAATACCTAGGAATAAACCTAACCAAAGATGTAAAAGTTCTGTATAATGAAAACTATAGAAAACTTATGAAGGAAATTGAATAAGACACAAAGAAATGGAAAAACATTACATGCTCATGGATTGGAAGAATAAACATTGTGAAAATGTCATTACTGCCCAAAGCAATCTATACATTCAGTGCAATCCCCATCAAAATTGCACCAGCATTCTTTTCAAAGCAAGAACAAACTATCCTAAAATTTGTATGGAACCACAAAAGACCCAGAATAGCCAAAGTAATATTGAAGAAGAAAACCAAAACGGGAGGCATCACAATCCCAAACTTTAGCCTCTACTACAAAGCTGTCATCATCAAGACAGTATGGTATTGGCACAAAAACAGACACATAGATCAATGGTACAAAATAGAGAACCCAGAATTGGTCCCACAAGTGTATGGTCAATTAATCTTTGACAAAGCAGGAAAAAGTATCCAATGGAAAAAAGACAGCCTCTTTAGCAGGCGGTTCTGGGAGAACTGGACAGCAACATGCAAAAGAATGAAACTAGACCACTTTCTAAAAGACACAGAAAAATAAACTTAACATGGATGAAGGACCTGAATGTGAGACAGGAAACCATCAAAACCTTAGAGAAGAAAGCAGGAAACAGCCTCCTTGACCTCAACTGCAGCAATATCCTACTTGACATATACCCAAAGGCAAGGGAATCAAGAGCAAAAATAAACTATTGGGACCTCATCAAGATAAAAACCTTCTGCAAGGCAAAGGAAACAATCAAGAAAACTAATAGGCACCCAACAGAATGGGAAAAGATAGTTGCAAATGACATATCAGATAAAGGGCTAGGATCTAAAATGTGTAAGGCACTTTTCAAACTCCACACCTGAAAACCAAAAGATCCAGTGAAGAAATGGGCAGAAGACACGAACAGACACTTCTCCAAAGAGAATATACATATGGCCAACAGACACATGAAATGGTGCTCAGTGTCACTCATCATCAGGGAAATACAAATCAAAACCACATCGAGATACCACCTCACACCTGTAAGAGTGGCTGAAATTAACAAATCAAGAGGCCATAGATGCTGGCAAGGGTGTGGAGAAACAGGCATCCCCCTACACTGTTGGTGGGAATGTAAACTGGTGTGGCCTCTCTGGAAAATAGTGTGGAGGTTTCTCAAAAAATTAACAATAGAATTCCCCTATGACCCAGCAATAGTACAGCTAAGGATATACCCAAGTGATACAGCAGTGCTGATGCATAGGGGCACATGTACCCAAATTTTTGTAGTAGCACTTTCAACAATAGACAAATTGTGAAAAGAGTCTTAATGTCCATTAACTGATGAATGGGTCAAGAAGATGTGGTTTATCTATATAATGGAATACTACATGGCAATGGATAAGAATGAAATCTGGCCATTCATAGCAAAGTGGATAGAACTCGAGGGTGTCACTCTAAGTGAAATAAGTCGACCAGAGAACAACAGATATCATATGTTTTGACTCATCAGTTTATCAGGAGAAGCTTAACAGAGGAACATGCAGTGGGGAAGGGTGAAACAATAGTTGGGGAGAGGGAAGGAGGTAAACCATGAGAGACTCTTGAATACTCAGAACAAACTGAGGGCTAATGGGGGAGGGGGAGAGGGGAAGTAGGGTAATGGGCATGGAGGATGGGTGGCACTTGTGGGGATGAAGCACTGGGTGTTACATGGAAACCAACTTGACAATATACTATAAAAGAAAAAAATAATTATATTTTTATATTTAATTTCAAATTCCAATTATTTATTGCTGGCATGTAAGAAAGCAATTGATTTTTGCATATTAACATTGTATTCTATAACCATGCATTACCACTTATTAATACTAGGCATATTTTGCTGAGTTTTTCAATTTTCTGCATAGACAATACTGTCATCTGGGAACAAGTAGGTTTATTTTTTCTCTTCTCAATCTGTATTGAAAAGAGAAAAATAAGTTTTCTCTTTTATTTTCTTTTGTTGTTATATTAGCTATGACTTCCAGTACAATGCTGAATAGGGGTGGTTAAGAAGGAACACCTTTGCTTTGTTCTTAATATTGTCAGTGAAATTTGTATTTAGACTAAGAAATGTCTTAAGAGTTCTTTAATGCACTGAGGTTATCATTGAAGTATTTATGGCAAATTATAATATAAAGTAACAGCCTCACTCTGTAGCTGGTTAGCTTAGTGATAGATAGGGTCATAAAACAATAAAGTATAAAATCGGAGGGGAACTTGGAGGTCATTGGCCTGACTTTCACAGCAAAGCAGGAATCTTCCAAGCTTTCCTGAAGAAGAGAATTCACTCTCTGTACTAACTAATCCAGTAAGGGCAGATTCTCAGTCTCTGGGGAACTAGTTACACTTCAGGGCTGCCCACTCTACTGCTTGCACAGGAATGCTGCTTCCTCGAAACCCTGACACTGACCTGCAGTGATGGAGCTCACTTTAAGTTTCTTAATACTGGCCTTCTTGCTTTGAAGGTTAGTTGGCCATTAGATACCCCAACAGAAACTGAATATTTACCTCAAATTCTGGACAAATAATCATCTGCTGACCTCAGCACAGGCTTACTCCTAATCTGGGGCTTGTTATTTCAGCAACAATCACCAGTTTTCAACATTCTTTCATGTGCTCTACCACATTAGCCTTCCAAGGACTCTTTGGGAAGAAGTTAGAGCATTACTGATGTTCATCAAGCAAAAAGAAGTCTTTTTTGGGGGTTAGGTGATGAATCCTAAACCGCACACACCTGGATATGGTCAACCAGACTCCGTATCTCAGGTCTTCATCATCTCACTGAACCTACCAATGGTGTTCAAACACTAGTGTGTATAGGGGTTGTCTGGAAAGCTTATTGTAGGTGTAAATTCCCAAAGATGTTACCTCAGTGTCTCTGGAACATTTGTTTTCCACAGTCTCTCATCCAAGTCTGTGGCTGTGTATCTAAGTCAGATTAGACTCTGATCACAGACAGACCCTCACTTCTCATCAGCCTTTCTGGGAACAGTAATGAGTATGGAGTATGGACCTCTATGCCTGCTATGAAGAATATATCCCAGAGAGCCCCTAATAGAGGTGATTCAACAGTGCTGCCTATTTGAGCTTCCCAAGTAATCTATGCAAAATCCAAATATTCCCACCCTGATCCCCATTTTACCCTACTCTGATTTTCTAGAATTGTAAAACCTCAGGATTGCAAGGAATATTAGTCTTTGTGGTCCAATCAATCTTTAATTCATTTAGTTATGTTTTACTACTACAAACCATGGAACTAGCTATTTTATGTTTCTACTTGTAATACTCTGGACACTGTTAAATTCCTTTGAATAAGCAATAGTTGTGAACCATGAGCTACTTATCTTATAAATATTTATTGAATAACTCCCTACCATGTAATCAACACAATGTAGGTTTAGAATACAGAATACAACAAAAATAGGCATGTCTTTACACTCTTTCTTAATTTTAGGCTCCATTGTTGTCATTGAGATGTTATTATTATTACAGAGAAACCAATTGATCACAAAGTATGTTATCTATTATTTGATATACAATATCTGTTAATGATTGTTTGGAGCCATCCATCATTATAAAGTCAGACTTTGTAGTAAAGTGGTGAAAACACACACACACACACGCACACGCGCGCGCGCGCGCAAAGAGAGAGATTTGGTGAAGCCATGTGAACGTGGGAAGGTACTAGAGGCTGACCAGGTATTTGACAATAAGTGTGATGCTACATTGGTGTGGCCTGTGAATAGAGGCCAGGTGTTGCATTCAGGAACAACTTTAGGAGCAGAGCACATGGCCCATGGTCTCTATGTATAGTCACTTAGGGGCCTAGAGCAGGAAAGTAGTGAGTCATGTTAAGGATGTTTTAAGGATGGGTAGATGAATGCATAGACAGATGATAGGTTAGAGTCTAATATCAATTAAAGCAGAGATTGTCAAGGGTTTTGTTTCTTACTTAGAACATCAAATTTCTCTCTCTCTCTCTTTTAAATTTTTAACACTTATTTATTTATGAGAGACCGAGAGAGACAAATTATGAGCAGGGGAGGGGCAGAGAGAGAGAGAGAGGGACACACAGAATCGGACACAGGCTCCAGGCTCCGAGCTGTCAGCACAGAGCCGGATGCAGGGCTTGAACCCATGAACAGTGAGATCATGACCTGAACCAAAGTCCGACGCTCAACCAACTGAGCCACCCAGGTGCCCCTAAATTTTTGTCTTAAATGATAAAGAAAGGGGGAAAAAAGAAATTATTATGTTTAATTTTTATCATAAAGGAAACAAAGTATTTGATAACTAATGCAAAATTGAGATTTTACAAGAAGGATATGGTGTCACCTTAGAACAAGATCATCCAGCTCAGTTTCATCTTAGTCTGCTATGCCCACCCACACTCAAAAGCCTGGCACTGCCTTCTATGAGCCCCATTTATTGTGATAGACTAAGAACAACTTACCCTGTCTCACTTATATCTACCTGCAAAATTATATGTTTTTTCCATTTTCTGTCTTTCGTGGAATCAGAGATGATCACTGTAAACAATACATAAATAAATACATAAGCATTTTTTACTGAAACTTCACTCTCCTACCTTTCTTTGCGTCAATCACACCACTCCACAAAACACCAACCCTAGATCACTTTAGTGTCTGCTGTTATCACTTTTACAAGTATGTTACTAAGCATCATTTGAGGGAAATAGAAAACTCCATAGATTTCTGTCACTACCAATACATGGTACATAATCTAAACCATGAGAACAGGCCTCTTATATTTCCATAAAAAAGCCCTCTTCCCTAGTTCCCTACAGAGACTTCAAATTACTATAGCCCTCTTCATCTAACCCCTCTCCCAGCAGAGATACTTCACTATAGAGAGAGACTCCACTCACAGGGAGTTTTCCAAACTTCCAACACCCATCACAGATGTGTGTAGGTGATGAGAGTCTCAACCTGCCCCATCTTAGAAGAAAAGGCCTCTGCTGCACCCCGTCCTTTCTACCTACTTTCAGGGATGGATCTCTTAATCATTCCTTTCCCCTCATTCTGACTTTTTCCCTTCAGCATGTTAACCTAACTCACTTTATTTTCTAAAAATCTACCTCAGTCATACTTTTTTTTGGTCCTTTCCCAAACTCTTGGGATGGTCTACACTCACTGTATACCCTTCACATCTTTCCAATAACTCCTCAATGCAGTCCATCCAGCTCAGGCAGCCTATCATCAGGGTTACACTGACTTTTTCCCATACATGTCTGATGGACATCTCTAAGTTCTATGCTAGGAGGTTTTCACCATCAACCAGCACCACTTTCCATACTCTTCTTGATACTACACCAGCTCATTTCTCTACACACTCATTCTACCTCCTTCACAGCTTCTTCATAGAACCTTGTTGCTTAATGTGAGTATTCTAGTGGGGGCTTAGGATTTTGTTTCTCTTTTTATCACCTTCTCTCTGGGGTAGCTCATTTGAAGAGTAATGATGACTTTAATTTATATAGTGATAACTCAAACACCTAAAATTTTAGTGCAGAATTTTCTTGTACTGTTCAGTCATGTGTATCCAACTATTCACAGGATTCTCAGCCTGGATGTCCACAGGTACTTTAAACATGGGTTGTAAACATGGGGTAGTACCAGAATATTGTGTAGTCAATGTTAAACAAAATATTGGTTAATTTATGGACTCATTTTATTTCTCTTTTAACATTTGTAAAAACAACTTTCCTGGAGTAGATTAGCATATTCTGTTAAAGACTTACAGTGATCCGTTTTGATGGACTGTTGCATCACAAGGGATGTGCCCAAGGATCACGACCTGCTAGTGTGTATGTATATTTATAGACAAAGAAAGCACTCATTAGGTAGAAATATCAAATTAAAATCTGCGGCTTTTTAGGTGAAATAGCCAATTCCCAAAGTTAGTTGCAGTGGGTCTTGTTTTTTTATAAAGGATATATTCGGATTGCTGTATTCTTCATTTGATGTTACAAAATGCTATTAATCTAAATATTTGTTAATAAAGTACGTGTATTCAGATTTAAAAAAAATCAGCAGGTCCAATATAGCATTGATCATCTCTTCTCACTTCCCAAAAACAAAACACATCAGAATATAATGCACTCTTCCTCCAGATGACTCTTTCCCTCTGTGTCTCTGAGAAAACTCTACTATCTAATAGTTTCCCATCATCCCTGACTCTGCCGATCTCCACATTAAAAAACCCCACAATTATTATTATTGTATTTCTTAATGTTCTATCAGAGTTTGAACAGTTTTCTTCATACTCATATCCTTTTGAGATGAGGCAAAGAGAGCAGCCTGAATATGGGCTTCTTTAAATGTGCTGATGAATAATTTGCCTAAGAAAACCAATAGAATTTATACTATTTAAAGTTACAAGGTGCATTAGTCTACATATGCTATGCTATGATACATGAATAAATAAAGGCCAAAATTTCATTGATTTAACAAAACCAGTGATAGATGATTTGTGTCTCACTCAAGCAAAAGAAAGGGAGTTGTGTGGTAGTCTTCTATTTTGTAACTCTACAACCTAAAACAGGGAACCCGAGGGGGGTTTCTTTTTTTTTAATAGTTTATTGTCAAATTGGTTTCCATATAACACCCAGTGCTGTTCCCCACAAGTGCTCTCCTCCATTACCACCACCTCCCTTCCCTCACCCCCTCCCGCTTCAACCATCAGTTCCTTTTCAGTATTCAATAGTCTCTCAGGTTTTGCATCCCTCTCTCTCCCCAACTCTCTTTCCCCCTTGCCCTCTCCATGGTCCTCCATTAGGTTTCTCCTGTTCTCCTGTTAGAACTATGAGTGCAAACATATGGTATCTGTCCTTCTCTGCCTGACTTATTTTGCTTAGCATGACACCTTCGAAGTCCACCCACTTTGCTACAAATGATCAAATTTCATTCTTCCTCATTGCCATATAGTACTTCATTGTATATATATATACACCACATCTTCTTGATCCACTCATAAGGTGAAGGACATTTAGGCTCTTTCCATGATGTGGCTACTCTTGACAGTGCTGCTATGAACATTGGGGTACATGTGCCCCTATGCATCAGCACTTCTGTACCCCTTGGGTAAATCCTTAGCAGTGCTTTTGCTGGGTCATAGGGGGGTTCTATTGATAGTTGTTTGAAGAACCTCCACACTGTTTTCCAGAGCGGCTGCACCAGTTTACATTCCCACCAACAGTGTAGGAGGCTGCCCGTTTCTCCCCATTCTTGCCAGCATCTATAGCCTCTTGATTTTTTCATTTTAGCCACTATGACTGGCATGAGGTGGTATCTCAGTGTGGTTTTGATTATTTTTTCCTGATGATGAGTGATGCTGAGCATCATTTCATATGCCTGTAGGTCATCTGGACTTCCTCTTTGGAGAAGTGTCTGTTCATGTCTTCTGCTCATTTCTTCACTGGATTATTCATTTTTCAGGTGTGGAGTTTGGTGAGTTCCTTGTAGATTGTGGATACTAGCCCTTTATCTGATATGTCATTTGCAACTACCTTTTCCCATTGCATTGGTTGCCTATTAGTTTTCTTTAGCAGTGCAGAAGTTTTTATCTTGATGAGGCCCCAACAGTTCAATTTGCTTTCATTTCCCTTGCCTTTGGGGATGTGTCAAGTAGGAAATTGCTGCGGTTGAGGTTAAGGAGGATGTTTCCTACTTTCTCCTCGAGGGTTTTGACAGTTTCCTATCACACATTAAGATCCTTCAGCCATCTTAAGTTTATTTTTGTGTATGGTGTAAGAAAATGGTCTAGTTTCATTCTGCTGCTTTTTTCTGTCCAGTTCTCCCAGCACCACCTGCTATAGAGGCAGTCTTTTCCCGTTGCATAGTCTTTCCTGATTCGTCAAAAATTAATTGGCCGTACACTTGTAGGCCCACTTCTGGATTCTCTATTCTATTCCATTGGTCTCTGTGTCTGTTTTTGTGCCAATACCATACTGTCTTGATGATGACAGCTTTGTAGTAGAGGCTAAAGTAAAGGCTAAAGTAGAGGCTGGAAAACAGTGTGGAGGTTCTGGGATTGTGATGCCTCCCATTTTGGTTTTCTTCTTCAATATTATTTTGGCTATTCGCGGTGTTTTGTGGCTCCACACGAATTTGAGGATAGTTTGCTCTAGCTTTAAGAAGAATGTTTGTGCAATTTTGGTGGGGATTGCTTTGAATGTGTAGATTGCTTTGGGTAGAAATGATATGTTTACAATGTGTATTCTTCTGATCCATGAGCATGGAATATTTGTCCATATCTTGGCATCTTCTTCAATTTCTTTCATAAGTTTTCTATAGTTTTCATCATCTAGGTCTTTCCCATCCTTGGTTATGTTTATTCCTAGGTATTTTATGGTTTTTCGTGCAATTCAGAATGGGATCCCTTTGTTGATTTCTCTTTCCGCTGCTTCATTATTGGTGTATAGGAATGCAACCGATGTCTATAAGTTCATTTTTGTAGGCTGCAACTTTAATTCATGGATCAGATCTAGAAGGCTTCTGGTGGAGTCGATTGGGTTTTCCATGTAGACCATCATGTCCTCTGTGAAAAGGGAAATTTGCCAATTCTGATGCCTTTTATTTTTTTTTTTGTTGTTGTCTCATTGTTGATGCTAGGACTTGCAGCACTGTGTGAAACAACAGTGGTGAGAGTGGACACCCCTGTAGTGTTCCTGATCTCAGGGGGAAAGCTCTCAGTTTCCCCCCATTGAGGATGATATTAGCTGTGGGCTTTTTATAAATGGCTTTTACAATGTTTAAGTATGTTCCTTCTATTCCGACTTTCTCAAGGGTTTCTATTAAGAAAGGGTGCTTTATTTTGTTAAATGCCTTTTCTGCATCTATCAACAGGATCATTTGGATTTTATATTTTCTTTTCGTAATGTGTTGTATCACATTGGTAGATTTGTGAATACTGAACCAGCCCTGTAACCCAGGAATAAATCCCACTTGATCATGATAGACAATTTTTTATATGCTGTTGAATTCGATTTGCTAGTATTTTGTTGAGTATTTTTGCATCTGTATTCCTTAAAAATATTGCTCTGTAGTTCCCTTTTGTTGCCAGGTCTCTGTCTTGTTTGGGAATCAAGTTGATACTGGCTTTGTAGAATGAGTTTGGAAGTTTTTCTTCTATTTCTATTTTTTTGGAAGAGACTGAGAAGAATCGTATTAGCTTTGCTTTAAATGTCTGGTAGAATTCCCCTGGGAAGCCATCTGGCCCTGGGCTCTTATTCATTGGGAGATTTTTGAAAGCATATTCTATTTCCTCACTGGTTATCAGTGTCTTCATGCTTTCTATCTCTTGTCATTTAAATTTTGGTAGTGCATGTACCTTTAGGAATTTGTCCATTTCTTCTAGGTTGTCCACTTTGTTGGCATATAATGTTTCATTGTAATCTCTAATGATTGCTTGTATGGAAGACCCATTTTCATTCATGGTTTTGTTTATTTGGGTGCTCTCTCTTTTCATTCTAAGGAGCCTGGCTAGAGGTTTATCAATTTTGCTTTTTCAAAGAAGCAACTCTTGGTTTCATTGATCTGCTCAACTGTTTTTTTGGATTTTCTATTGTTTATTTCTGCCCTGCTGTTTATTATTTCTTGTCTTCTGCTGGGTTTGGGGTGCTCTTGCTGCTCCCCTTCTAGTTCCAGTAGGCGCTCTATTAGATTTTGAATTTGCACTTTCTCTAGTTTGTTGAAATAGGCCTGGATTGCAAAATCCTTTCCTCTTAGGACTTCCTTTGCTGTGTCCCAGAGATTTTGGATTGTTGTATTTTCATTTTCATTGGTTTCCATATATTTTTTAAATTTCTTCTCTAATTGCCTGATTAGCCCAATCATTCTTTAGTAAGGTGGTTTTTAACCTCCACATTTTTGGAGGTTTTCCAGACTTTTTCCTGTGGTTGATTTCAAGTTTCATAGCATTCTGATCTGAAAGTGTGAATGCATGATCTCAAATCATTTATACTTATGGAGGGCTGCTTTATGCCCCAGTATGTGATCTATCTTGGAGAAGGTACCAGGTGCGCTCAAGAAGAAAGTGAATTTCCTAACTTCAGGATGCAAAGTTCTGAGTATATCTATCCATTCCATCTGTTCCAATGTATTGTTCAGGTCCATTGTTTCTTTAGTGATTTTCTGGCTGGTTGATCTATCCATTGCTGTCAGTGGAGTATTAAAGTTCCCTGCAATTAGCACATTCTTGTCAATAAGATTGTTTCTGTCTGTGATTAATTGTTTTATGTATTTGAATGCTCCGGAATTTGGCGCATAGATGTTTATAATTGTTAGCTCTTCCTGATGGAGGAACCCTGTAATTATTATATAATGCCCCTCTTCATCTCTTGTTACTGCCTTTACATTAAAGTCCAGTTTTTCTGATATAACTTTGGCTACTCCAGCTTTCTTTTGGTTTCCAGTCGCATGGTAGATATTTCTTCATCAGTTAACTTTCGATCTGAAGGTGACTTCAGGTCTTAAATGAGTCTCTCGTAGACAGAAAATAGTTGGATTTTGTTTTTTTATCCATTTTGCTACTCTGTGTCATTTAGTTGGAGGATTCAGTCCATTTACAGTCAGTGTTATTATTGAAAAATGTGGGTTTTGAATCATTGTGTTCTCTGTAAAATTCATATTTGGAGTGGTGTCTCTGGTACCTTGTATTCTTTGCAACTTTTCCCACACAGAGTCCCTCTTAGGATTTCTTGTAGGGCTGACTTGGTGGTAATGAATTCTCTCAATTTTTGTTCGTTTGGGAACACCTTTATCTCTCCTTCTGTTTTGAATGATAGTCTTGCCGGATAAAGGATTCTTGGCTGCATATTTATTTCTGTTCATGACATTGAAGATTTCCTGCCATTCCTTCCTGGCCTGCCAAGTTTCATTAGATAGGTCTGTAACCACTCTGATAGATTTCCCTTTGTACATGAGGGCACATTTCTCCCTAGCTGCTTTCAGAATTCTCTCTTTCTCTTTATATTTTCTCAGTTTCACCATGATATGCATGCCAAAGGTCGATTCAAATTACATCTTAAGGGTGTTCTGTGTGCCTCTTGAATTTGAATTTGAATATCTATTTCTTTCCTCAGACTTGGGAAATTCTCAGTCATAATTTGGTCTACTACCCCTTCAGGACCTCTCTCTCCTTCTTCTTCTTCAGGAATTCCTATGATATGGATGTTGTTCAATTTGATTGTATCACTCAAGTCTCGAATTCTCCTTTCCTGCTCTTGGATCAATTTCTACCCCCCCCCTTTTTTTTCCCTCTGCCTCCTCTTTTGCTATAACCCTGACTTCTATTTCACCTATTCTTCTGTCTCTTAAATCTGTGAGGTGGCCACCTCCATTTTATTATTCACTCCATTTATAGCCTTTTTTTAATTCGTCACACCTATTTTGAATATCCCTAGTCATTGTATCAGTAGTTTCTCTGATGCTTTTATAAAGCGCAGCGATTAATTTTATGACAATTTTTCTAAATTCTTTTCACTTATGTTGCTTGGATCTGTTTTGAGCAGTTCTGTGGCTGTGACTTCTTCCTGGAGTTTCTTTAGGGGAGAGTTCTTTTTTTTTTGTCATTTTAGCTAGGTTTCTGTCGCTTGTCAGTTTTAAAAGCTCATTGTGCACTGTGAAGTGTGCACCTTATTGACTGTCCAGGGCCTGTCATTTCAGGAAATATTCCTTTAATGGTGTCTCTCAGTTTCTCTTGTTGTGCCTTTGATTATTTTATTTCCTTACTCAGCAATATTTGGGACTCTTCGTCATGTGTACTTTGGCTTGTTTCCTGGGGTAGCCTTGAAAAGGAAAACAGACAGGCAAAGACACAGGGAACTAGAGCATGCAACCTCACAGATAAGTCAAACAAACAAATTAAAAGGGTGAATGGAAGAAAAGAAAAAAAAGGGAGAGGAAAGAGAAGAAAAAAGTGAAGAAAAATATAAAGGGCGCAGAGACAACAGAGGATAATGGACAGTCTAAAAGTGTATAACCAGTAGAGAGGAGAGATAAGGATGAGATAAGGGGGAATATATCTGGATGGGAAGAGGAAAAAAAGAGGGAGAAACGAAAAAGGAAAATAAAGAGTAAAAGTTAAAAAAAATTTAAGAGCAAAGAAGGTATTGATAATAAAAAATAAGTACAAAAAAAGCAGCAGCTCCCCCTAGCAGATAAGCATGGTTTGGCATAGGTAGGTCTTGGGGGCTGCTCTCTAAGGCCCCACCTTTTGGTTGAGGGAGTAGAATGGCGGTGCCCCAAGCAACACTGGAACTAAGTGCTGCAAGTCACTCTTGAGTCAGATCTCTTTGTGCTGTGGCTGAGCCATGCAGTATTTTCCAGGCTCGCTTCACTACAAAATCCTTGTCCATGCAGTTTATGCTACCACAGATGAAATGTACTTGCTTTGGCGGTTGGCTCCTCAGCTGGGACCTCGTAGGGGGAAGGAGCAGTTTCTCTTGGCTCTGGTAGGGATTTGCTCTGCTTCTGCCTGAGGCAGGTGCACTGCAGGAGGGGAAGTGTGCCCCCCTGCCACTGCTGCCTCCACCGCCAACTCCATGCCGGATCGCTGTAGGGGTGGGGGCTATTTTTTCCTGGTGGCACCTGGGATTCGGGATTCGTGTTGCCATTGCCTGAGGTGCGGGCGCAGTGCACAGCAGCTGCCTGAGGTGCGGTGTGCTGCCGAAAATGAGGTGTGTGCCCTCTAAGCCACAGCTGATGTGCATGCCCCTGCAGCTGCTGCCAACTCCCTGGCAGGATCGTGCAGGGGTGAGGGCTGTTTTTTCTTTGTGCCACCTAGGATTTGGGATTCACGCTGCCGAGTGGTTATATGTGGAGTGAGAGTTGTTCTCTCCATGCAGGGTTAAACATTCTTTATCTCTTCTCTAGAGACAGTACTATGAGCATGTTCAGTTTCTCTTTCTCTTACTTTGTCTCTCAGGGGCTCCATGCACTTTCCCTGTGTTGGGCTGGGGCTCCCACCTCCCCTGCCCTTCTTGGGCTGACCCGTTTTCCAACCTCTCCAGTTCTCACTCACATACTCAGGAATCTTTGAGGTTGTCTTCTTTCTGGAGTCTGTATTTTCTTCTTCCATTCTTGCAGACAAGAGTAATGTCCCTCTCTGTTCGATAGATGGGGTGAACAAAATTTACAGAGCTCCCTTCTTCTTTGCCATCTTGGCTCCTCCTCCCCAAGGTGGTTCTCATTACAGAATAGAAAGAGAGGCTAAAGTATTATATGGAGTGCGGTTAAGGCCCAGACTTTGGAGTGGTTTACATCAGGTGCAGCTACAACCCACTGTCCACAACACAGTCCTGTGGTCACAACTAATTGCAACAGAGGCTGGGAAATTAACATTTGGTTGCACAACAGTCTCCATCATGGTAAGGAATATGCTTTTTAATTTTTTTTTCTTTTATAGTTTATTGTCAAGTTGGTTTCCATATAACACCCAGTGCTCATCCCCACAAGTGTCATCCTCCATTCCCATCATACCACATCCCCTCTCCCCCTCCCCAATCAGCTCTCAATTTGTTCTCAGTATTCAAGAGTCTCTCATGGTTTGCCTTCTTCCCTTTCACCAACTATTTTTCCCCCTTCCCATCCCCCAAGGTCGTCTGCTAATTTTCTCCTGTTATACTTATGAGTGGAAACAGATGATATCTGTTGTTCTCTGTCTGATTTATTTCACTTAGCATGACACCCTCGAGTTCCATCCACATTCCTACAACTGGCCGATTTCATTCTTTCTCATTGCCATGTAGTATTCCATTGTATAGATAAACCACATCTTATTGATCAATTCTTCAGATGACAGATATTTAGGCTCTTTCTATGATTTGGCTATTGCTGAAAGTGCCACTATGAATATTGGGGTAAATGTTCCCTTGTGCATCAGCACTCCTGTGTCCCTTGGGTATATATCTAGCAGTGCTATTGCTGGATAATAGGGGATTTCTATTGTTAATTTTTTGAGGAACCTCCACACTGTTTTCCAGAGAGGCTGCACCAGTTTACATCCCCACCAACTGTGTAAGAGGGTGCCCATTTCTCTCCATCCGCATCAGCATCTATAGTCTCCTGATTTGGTCATTTTAGCCACTCTGACCAGCGTGTGGTGATATCTCGGTGTGGTTTTGATTTGTATTTCCCTGATGATGAGTGATGGTGAGTGTCGTCTCATATGTCTGTTGGCCATCTGGATATCCCTTTTGTTTTTTTTGTTTTTTGTTTTTTTACATTTACTTATTTTTGAGAGACAGAGCATGAACAGGGATGGGACAGAAAATGAGGGAGACACAGAATTCGAAGCAGGCTCCAGACTCTGAGCCAGTGGTCAGCACAGAGACTTTCATGGGTCTCAAACCCACAAACTGTGAGGTCATGACTTGAGCTGAAGTCAGACACTCAACTGAGTAAGCCACCTAGGTGCCTCTGGGTGTCCTCTTTGGAGAAATGTCTCTTCATGTCTTCTGCCCATTTCTTCACCTGTTTTTTTTTTTTTTTGGTAGTGGAGTTTGGTGAGTTCCTTATACATTTTGAATACTAGCCCTTTATCCAAAATGTCATTTGCAACTATCTTTTCCCATTCCGTCAGGTGCCTAGTAGTTTTCTTGTTTCCTTTGCCTTGCAGAAGTTTTTATCTTGATGAGGTCCCAATAGTTAATTTTTGCTCTTGATCCCCTTGCCTTTGGGGATGTGTTGAGTAAGAAATTGCTGCATTTGAGGTCAAGGAGGTTGTTTCCTGCTTTCTCTTTGAGGGTTTTGATGGTTTCCTGTCTCACATTCAGGTTCTTCAGCCATGTTAAGTTTATTTTTGTGTGTGTTGTAAGAAAGTGGTCTAGTTTCATTCTGAATGTTGGTGTCCAGTTATCCCAGCACCATCTGTTAAAGAGGCTGTCTTTTTTCTATTAGATACTCCTTTCTGCTTTGTCAAAGATTAATTGGGCGTACATTTGTGGGTCTAGTACTGGGCTCTCTATTCTATTCCATTGGTCTATGTGTCTGTTTTCGTGCCAATTCCATACTGTCTTGATGATGACAGCTTTGTAGTAGAGGCTAAAGTCTGAGATTGTGATGCCTCCCATTTTGATTTTCTTCTTAAATATTATGTTGGCCATTCGGGGTCTTTTGTGGTTCCATACAAATTTTAGGATAGTTTGGTCTAGCTTTGAGAGAATGCTGGTGCAATTTTGATGGGGATTTCATTGAATGTGTAGATTTCTTTGGGTAATAATGACATTTTCACAATGTTTATTCTTCTGATTCATGAGCATGTAAGGTTTTTTCCATTTCTTTGTGTCTTATTCAATTTCCTTCATAAGTTTTCTATACTTTACAATGCCATATTAATTGGAAAGAAGTCTAAGTTGAACAAATCCTAAACAAAAAAGTTTTCAACATTAATTAAATTTGATCATCTTTAGTAAGATGAAGATGCAGTCCTGTTTCTTTGATAAAAGTTTAGAAAGAAATGAGACAGAGACTGGTGAGCCTTGCTTCTGCTGCATCATTCTCTGGCATATAGTATCCAAGGGTGCTGGTCTTCTGATGATCAGGAGCTGGAAGGCCAAGCATACAAGAACCAGATTTGTGGGAAGTTTTGATAGCTGATGTGGTATTTGAAAATGATTTAACCTCTTCTGAGTTCTCCTGTGAAACTCACCACTAAAAGCTGGTTCTTAGTACAATCGTGTTGAAAATCTAAGACCATCCACTGATTATTGCAACCATGCTGAAGAGCAAGTCTTCGGTCTCAGCAAAGTCTTACAGTTGGAGCAGGACTAACAGGAAAGGTTGTCAGTGAGCAGGTGGTGCCACTATTACCTGCTTCATCCAGAAGCTTGATAAATCAAAACTCTTCTTTCTGCAAGAGTCTGGGATTAAGCAATCTGTTAAAGCAAAAAAGGTTATCCCTTTTCATCAGAAAGAAGTTTTGATATGCTTCTTTCTGTTGCCATCTGCCAAACTATCCTCATAATCCGCCCATAATTTAGTTCTGCTTCCTTCACTAATGTTCAAATCACCATCCTCTGAACTACTAACGTGTACTCGTAACTAGATTTTCACTCCCCTGTTCCACTAGACCTGTTCTAGGCAATAGAATTACTTCTAACCTCACCTTCAATTAATTCTCCATACTGGAGCCAAAAACATTGTTTGCCTAAATAAAGAATCTAAATGTTGTGGCCATCTTTAAAATGCTCATAGTTGCTCCTGCAGTCATGGCTTGCAAAACCAAGTCCTTCTCATCTTTCCACTTTCACCTCTCCCTCCTCTCCCCATGCTCTATACAGATTGACATTCTTTAACTTCCTTCAAAGTGGCAACATTTTTCTAATTCCTGATCCTTAATTTATGCATTCTTTTCTGTCTGAAATGCTCTTCCCTCCACCTAACTCTTGCCAACCATTCAAGTCTCAGCTTAAGCCTTTTCACAGCCACACTTCTTCTTGTCCACGAAGTTAGAGAAATTAAGGTCACCCCTCAACAATTTCCACCACTCCTCTGGAAGCAATTGTTACTCCATGTATATTTTCTCCTTAGACAAAGCTTTTATTTTTTTAATGTAAAGATTTATTAACTGTAACAGGATGTTGGAGTAGCAAGGGATTTACTAGAAAAACTCTAAAGAATATGAGAGTAGTAGGCATAAGAAGCAGCCATCACCTCCTCTCGCTGACATAGTGTTCAAGAAAGAGCACCCCCTTCAAGGAAGAGGGAAGGGAGTTCCCTCACCCCCTACCACCAACACCCCCTTGGGGTTGAGAGCCAGACCTCCTTGAGAAGTCATGCCCCTGATGTACTGAGTGGCAGAGAAGTCTGTATGGTGCTGCAGCAGTAGAACTTGCTGGAAATCCTACACAGCTGGCTGCCATTATATATCACCACAAACTTGGTGGCTTAAGATAACAGCAGTTAATTCTTTCCTAGTTCTGGAGGCCAGAAGTCAGAAGTCAAGGTTCCTGCAGGGCTGTGCTCCCTCAGAAGGCACCAGGAGGAAATCTTCCCTTGCCTCTGCAAAGCTTCTATTTTATCCATCATTCTATAATCAGAGCACAGGTCAGCAGAGGAGGTACTAAATAAACAATTATCAAATGAGGAGCTTTCACTCTCCCCCTTTCTGTCTGGTTAATTCTTACTTGTCATCCTGACCTCAAGTGTCACCCCCAATTCTTGAAGTCTACTGTGACTCTAGCTTGGACTCAGCACACAGTGATTCACTCCATCTGAGCCTCCATCTCACGGTGATATACTTGTCTGTCCTACCATTTGTAGGAAGGACAGAGATGGTGCTTACTTACATATTATCTCCAGCTACCAGCTACAATCCCCATTACAGGATTAGTACCGATAAGTAACTACCACATGCAAGAAATCCAGTATAGCTTGCTGTCTAAGCCAAAATTTTGACATAGTATGACTGGCAGACAAATCATGGTTAAGATAACCCTACATAAATTATCTTAGTAAGAGGTACCCAGTTTTTCTGACCTCCTGAGAAGTGTCTGCCACCCATCTGTGCATGGAGGTGCATTGGAAAGCTCTTCTAGGGAGAGACCGGGTTTATTTCCTAAAGCCTCTCTGGATCTGCTTCAGTGCCCAAACAGGCTCTCATACAAAGTCCAGAGTCCTACCATCCCAACCTAAGCATTATCAAGGGGCCCTTCACAATGACTGAAAGGTTATTTTGTTTACTAATACCCAGAGACCAAGTCAGACCCATGAGTCTTAGTATAGTAATATCAGTGCAGAATGAGAAAGATCAATCCTAGTAAAATAAATAAGGTTCCTCAAAGAATACAGGTTTTGTCAGTATGTGGTCATGATGCATTCATACTTTTTCCATCAACATTCACTGAATACATGATAAGTGCCAAGAGAGGGATTAAATGCTGCACGTGCATGAACCCTGCATTCCTTATCATTGTTTTGAGATGCAGATGTAGCTATCTCTGTCTTCAAAGATGAAGAAACTGAAGCTCTGAAGAGTTAAATAAACAACATGGGATGCCATAACCTGAAGCTTACGTTCTATTCTCCAAAATCCTCTCATGGATATGTTCAGCTATTTGTTAGCCACCACAAAGAAGATCGCCCACAAGAACCATCTTCCTGTCTTGGCCGGGCTCATTGTTCCTCACTTTCCCCTTCTTCATCCTTTGTGAAGCCCTAGGAGTCCCCAGGAGAAGTCTTCATGTGTGCACTTGTGTCGTTCACCTCCCCCCGCCCCCAAAACACCACAGTCTCCTGCCCAGAGCTGCCCTCAATGCGCTAGTTTAAAGGTTTCTCCCTCCATCAGCAGGGTCTGAGTCTCACTGCTTGGGCCTAATGTTTTCTGAATTTTAGTCCAGGTGCCCTGCACTGCATGAGACTCAAATACAGTTTCACAGGTGACATGGGAAGGTGGTGTCTAGGTTACTGCATTCCAGTCCCATGATCTGTCTCTCCCTGTGCCTTCACTCTTTCTTCCTTCCCCCAGCAACTCCTCAGTCATTGTGAAAATAGATTCCTATTGGCTTACCCATTTCATCCTTTTAGGATTTAGTTTGGAATATTGCTACATAAATATCTTCTTACTACACTTGAGGGTTCCACCTATATTCTGTATGAACATACAGAAACAGAAATATCTGTTTGAACCACACACTACAAAGGACAATAAACTAAACAGGCCTCCCTGGTCTGTGTGTGCTTTCATTCAGCTCCTATACCCTTCACTCTCTTCCCTGAGGGGAGGTTATACTGTGGAAAATCCAAGCTCCAGAATCCTGTTATGGCGGTGCAGTGGTGGTGACCTCCTTTCTCATACAGGAGCTCACAGGCATTCCTAGGTGATTCCCTCTGTGCCTACAGAGTGCTCTGCTATAGCACTGCGCTGGCAGGAACTTATGGGGTGGCCATCTCCCATAGTCAGTGAGAATGAACTTCTAGGATTAATGGGTGTTTCATATGTTCAGTACAGTAACCTAGGAGTATTGCTGTGATATTTCTGGTTCTGTGAGAAGGCAGGCAGATAGCTCTCAGCCCTTCTTCTGAAGCCCACTGGAATGACTGTACCTTCTGTGCAAGCTGCCTTGGAAGGAGAGTGTATGAAAATTACCTCTGGGAATCAGTGGGGCAAAAGGGAGAGAATGTCCCAGGAGAAAGACGAGAGTAACCTTGAGACCCAAGTGAAGATAAGTCTGTGGGCAAAGATATCCCAGCTACAAGGTTGAGAAAAAGTGCCAGGAAAGGACAGCATGGCCTGGGCTCAGGGGAAGTTGTGTCTGGGCTGGAGGCACCTCTGAGGGGAGAGGGATGTATACCACAGCAGCTTTTCTCCTTCTGTGCCTTGACGTGGTCCTAATTTGTTATGGCTTTGTCCCCACCAGAATGTAGAATGTAGACTGATGTGGGACAGAGTACCTTGATAAGCTTGCTTATGAAACTCAGTCACTTGTTTGCTGGGCAGTGCTGTCATGGGCATTGCTACTGGTGAGAGCCAGTGATGCAAATGTCTGTGTGAGCCTTGCGGCATTTGGACACACACATACACACACACACACACACACACACACACACACACACACACACACACTGCATTATTTCACAGCATTGATGAGTCCCTGAAATAAATCATCTAAGTTATGCAGCTTGATTCATATTGGAGACCTTTAATGATTTTACAATTTCCGTCCAGGAAGCCCGTAAAGTGGCCCTGAAGCATTTATAGTGTTTGTTTGAATATTTAATAGAAGCTGCTAGAAAACTGTTTTATCATGCACTACTTAGATTGGTAGGTGGCTTGCGGTTTTATTTGGAGAACGATATACTTGCTAATCTTGCTGTACAAAAAATCATTTTATAGAGAGGTAAAGTTATAATTCCTAGGATGTTTCAGGGTGGAGATCATTATTTAAATAGTGTAGGTTGGGAATTAAAACTGATAGAAACACCATGTATTATGGACACATCCTTTCACTCTTCCTAGCCATCAGGGTGTCTACAAAGGTTGACCCTTCAACTTGGCCCCAGAAGTTTAGGATCCTTCACATTACAGGTACTAATGGTCAAGGGATATCCTCTCCTGTGAGGTGCTCTCCCTAGGGTGTGACAAGGAGCAGGGTCAACATGGAAAGAAAGCAAAATGAGACAAGGTATAAGGAGGGAGTTGGGAACTGGGGAAGAAGAGTCTATGGTTTCTCTGTTACTGTATTTATCCATTTATTTACAACAGAAAAGATAAAATCCATAGGGCCAATATCAAGATGGAGGCATAAGAAGACAAGAAACAGGGCCATGGGTGTGTCTTTTTTAGGGGGAAATGTCTGAAGTCTGACCCACTATTTTAAGAGGCCATACAAGTGTATATTTTCTAAAACGTGTCTCCATTTATATCTAGGTTGTTATGTGTAGATCTTTATCCTCCTATTGTCAGAAATCTGACAGGGGTGATGGCAGCCATGAGAAAAAGTTGTGGACAACTGGAGAATTCTGGCCATTTATCTTTACTAAGTCATGGCTAACATTTAGTGTTCTTGGCAAGTAAAATGGTTTATACTAAGGAAGAAATTCTGAAACATCAGGGTTTGTAAAATAATAAAGCATATCAGGTTTTGGTCATCATGTATCTCCTTTGGTTTTTTATGTGACAGCCTTTGTAGACAAATAAATGCCTGAGAAGCATGGCTGGAGTGATGTGGCAATATGGTCCCTGGGGCTTGCAGGGGACAGCTGAGAAGCCCTTTGACCTGACACAGAAGTCAGGAAGGGCAGTGATTGTCTGGGACAGAAGTAGTTCTGAGGGAAGAATGGCTGGGAGCTGGGAAATTCCAGTGGGGACTCTGCTGAGTACTGGAGGAGCCAATGTGGGTGCCCCAGATGAGCAGAGAACTTCAGACTAAGAGCTAACAGCCCTCACTGTCAGCAATGAAGCAGATGGCCCTTTGGAGGAATGATTATCCTGATACCTACTGGGCGGGAAACCCAGTTCTCAGCAGATTGCAGCATAGAGATTCTTACAGCCGGAAGCTTCTCTCCCCAACCAACTTCTCCTAGATGTTTTCATAAGACACTTACTGTTCATTATTCTGTCTTCACTCAACAGTGCCTCCTGCCTCTGTCATACCAGGCATGTTCTAAACCTGGTAACATGGCAGTGACTAAGTGAGACCCAGAGCCTGTCTTCAACTCCCCAGACTAGGATAAGTCACTTTAGCAAGAAAGGAGGAATTGAGTGTACAAACATGAAATGTTAGGGGGTGCCTACCTGGCTCAGTCAGTGCAGCATGTGACTTTTGGTCTTGGGGTTTTGAGTTCTAGTACCATGATTGGTGGAAATATTACTTAAAAAATAAAATATTTGTCTGGATGGCTCAGTCAGTTAAGCGTCCAACTTCAGTTCAGCTCATGATCTCATAGTTCGTGAGTTCAAGCCCGATGTCAGGCCCTGGGCTGACATCTCAGAGCCTGGAGCCTACTTCATATTCTGTCTCCATCTCTTTCTGCCCCTCCCCTTGTCATGTTCTATCTCTTTGTCTCTCTCAACAGTAAATAAACATTTAAAAGTTAAATAAATAAAATAAAATAAAATATTTTTTAAAACAAATAAACAAACATGAAATGTTAGGTCAGGATCACTCTGAAACAATGTGTCAAGGTTCTGGGTATCACAGTAGACTTTTCAGTATTGGAGATTACACAATTGCTAGCAAAGCAATTTAATTAACATTCTGCTAAAAGAATAGAGATGGTGTGGATTTGGCTGGATTCACTTAAGAACTCCTTTCAACATTAAGAAGGGAAAGGTGATTATTCCAGCCCTGTGTGTCCTAGTGATACTGGGAGGAGATGCACAGCTGTTCTGTAAACCAACAAACGAATACATTTTACAGGACAATGAGCATATACACATTAAATAAATAGAATTATGTATATGCATTTTTAATCCTGATATATAGTATGATCCTTTAGAATCCAACCATGTCTAATTGAACCACAATATAGGGGCGCCTGGGTGGCTCAGTCTGGTGAGTGTCTAACTCTTGGTTTTGGCTCAGGTCATGACCTCATGGTTTCATGAGTTTGAGCCCCATATTGGGCTCTGTGCTGACAGTGCAGAGCCTGCTTGGGATTCTCTGTCTCCTCTCTCTGCCCCTCCCCCACTCACAGTGTCTATTATTAAGATAAATTTATTTATTAAAATAAAGTAGATACACTTAAAAATACAAAATATATGCTGCCAGAGGCCCTTTATATATATATATTTTTTGTAACAAATGAATGTATGAATAATGTAACTCACATATAATGAGTAAGACATGCACCTTCAGCTCTGGAATGAAATTAAAGCACTCCCTGTAGCAACTTAAAATAAAATCTGTGAACCCTCAGCAATTTTCTGCATCCAACCCCTTCCACCCAGTAAGTCCGTGAGTTCGTACATGCTTCCAAACGTTTCAAGCACCAGGGTTCAGTGTTATCACTCCAGTCGGGGAGGCTTACTGCCCAGCAGTGATCTGCAGTCTACACACATTGGGGTGAATTCCTTGCCACTCACCATGCTACAAGGCACAGGCAGTGCCAGGAAACCTCTGCTGGTCATTGGAGACTACTGCCACTGGGAGAGTAGGGTGCACTCCATTGTCTCTGGTGTCCCACCCTAGACCCCCCCCCCCACCAGTCTCCACAATACTGGAGCCTGTGCAGGCTGGAGTGGGAGTTGCAACGGGAGCTCCAGCTCAGGTAGTGTGAGGCGGCCTTCAACACTGCTGGACCTGACTTTCACCTCTTGTGACCACACCTGAGGGTCCCAGAAAGGACTAATATCAATCCACACCTAGTTTTTATGTTCAAGTATGATTTCTCATAGTGTCACCACTCTTTAAATCACTCAGAACCACTGCTTCTAGAAGCAGCCTATCCCCTGGACACAGATGATTCCTGAGTCACACTATTGGTTCTTTTTGGTTCTGGGCCAGCTCTGCAGTCAGTATGCCTTTTCATCTCATTTAAACCTTGAGAATTTTACTTCAGGAGTCTGTTTACCTCTGTCCACCTAGAATTTGTGCCTAGTGATCCTAGGCCACCAGGTCCTCCCCAAAGGCAAAGGCATGAGGGATCCAATCCCTTCCTTTTCTTAAAGCCCTTGGGCTCTGAACATTTGCCCACTCTCCCAAGCAAGCTGCCAGCTTTGCATAGGAATAGGAATAGTTTCTTAACAGAGAGTAATGCATTAAGGCTCTTACTCAGCAGATTTTCCCACTATTTTTAAAATTAGAATTGTTTATTTATTAATGTATTTGTCTACCAATTTCCTCAAGAATCTTTATCATGTTCTTTAAAAAGGCAATAAGAATAAAAATAGTTATCTTTTCTGATTCCAGAGCCAGAGCAGACATGACGCAGTCTGACCCCATACTCACTACTGCATCTCACTGCACTTCTGGTAGCATAATGGACATCA
The DNA here is from genome assembly GCF_006229205.1 of Suricata suricatta. Lineage (NCBI taxonomy): Eukaryota > Metazoa > Chordata > Mammalia > Carnivora > Herpestidae > Suricata > Suricata suricatta. Next base: position 107,442,555 of record NC_043702.1, read on the forward strand.
CTACCTGCAGCCAATGGAGGGCAGTTCAGAGAATTGCCACCCAGCCACTCTTGTTATTCACCTGCATGCATCAGGTGATTTTAATGTCAGTGAATGTGACCAGCTTTACAGCCTGGAGGCTGGAGGTAAGGACAGCAGCCTTGGGCATTTTATTGATTACCCCCTTGGCATCCATTCAGAAATCCCCAACAACCCCCATGGGTGAGCATGTCAACAGTGCATGCGGAAGTGCTTCATAAACTGTAGAGTACTAAACAAATGTGAACGGCAATTAACAGTTATCATTACTGATAATACCCAGGAGAGGTCAGAACTCTCTCATCAACAGTCTGGAAAATAGGCAGATTTAAGACACACACAGCTGCACATTTAGTTCTTTGGAGACTCTCAGGCCTGGTTCCCCAGTACAATTGTCTGTGTTTCTCAGGTAAGTTAGGTACATTTTCCCTTGTCAGTTTCCCCAAAATGTTCATGTTTACCCATCACCATCCCTGTTAACATTTGCCAGGTGCTCTCTAGCTGAACTCATTTTCATTTTTGGGGGTTTTTTTCCTAATTTTTGTTTTACATTTATTTATTTTTGAGAGACAGAGTGAGACAGAGTGTGAGTGGAGGAGGGGCAGAGAGAGAAGGAGACACAGAATCTGAGGCAGCTCCAGGCTCTGAGCTAGCTGTCAGCACAGAGCCCAACATGGGGCTCAAACCCATGAACCATGAGATCGTGACCTGAGCCAAAGTCGGACACAACCGACTGAGCCACCCAAGCGCCCCTGAACTTATTTTTGGAGCTCTTTGTAGATGAATTTTTTCACCTTACCAGAGCCTTGGAGGTGGAGCTATTTTTATCTAATCTCTGTTCTTTAGATGAAGAAACTGGATAGGTGAAGCACTTTGCTCAACATTAAAACTGAGAATGCAAGTACAAGGCAGTACAAGTTGTGGCACACAGGAAGAGCAGGAGGAGCTGGACCTAGAGTCAGAAGTGGAACTATCACCCACCTACCTGTGAGTTCTGAGGACTGTGAACTTTCCTGACCAGGAGAAACCACTGTCTCAGCCTCCTGCCTTTTGACTTGTGCTTTTTCCTACACACACACACACACACACACACACACACAGAGTGATATCGCGATCTTTAATAAGAAATACATATTTAGTTTTCATCCTTTCTTTTTTTAATTTTAAATATAACACAATTTATTTTTT
>NC_043702.1:107443860-107445181 GCF_006229205.1 Suricata suricatta
CTCCACACTGTTTTCCAGAGCGGCTGCACCAGCTTACATTGCCACCAACAGTGTAGGAGGGTGGCCGTCTCTCCACCCTCACCAGCATCTATAGTCTTTTGATTTGTTCATTTTAGCGACTCTGACCGGTGTGAAGTGGTATCTCAGCGTGGTTTTGATTTGAATTTCCCAAGCATCAGATAATTTAAATTAAAAATCATACAGCCATCTCCTATAAAAATATTTTTGTGCTAGATATGGATTTACAAAAATACACAGAGAAGTCTATACGTGTTCTCAGGATCTTACAATCTAGATTACATCCTTATTGGCTCTAGAGGAGAAGCAGAATGTCTGGGAAGAACAGAGGAAAGTCATTTAAACCTGGGCAGGGAATGCTGAGGTAATGTGTTTGTGTGTGTGTGTGTGTGTGTGTGTGTGTGTGTGTGTGTGTGTGTGTTTTGGGTTCCTAGATTAAATTCCAATATGTGAGAGAGGAAATTTCCCCACATATTCAAGCAATTCTCAGGACACTAGCTTTGTTTCCTAAAATTCAACTCAATTGTGACACTATTTACCCAGAGATATCATCAGATTCCACAGATTGAGGGCTTAGTCCCACAAGAATGCCCTCCCCCCAAATCAGATGATAGACATGACCCATTGTAACCTGTGCTTCTGACACACAGACTATAGAGCAAAGATTCCCATCATACTCTTCCTTGGTTTAATTATTGCTAGAAAGGCTCACAGCACTCAGAACGTTTTACTAGATTACCAGATTATCATACAAGGAAATAACTCAGGAACAGCCTAATGCATAGAGTGAGGTTTGGCATGAAGCTTCCACATGTCCAGGTGCTGTGCCTTCTAAGCACCAACACTTGTTCACAGCACAGAAGCTCTCTGAACACAGTCCTTTTGGGTTTTTATGGAGGGTTCATTACATAGGCACCAATGATTAAAGTATTGGCCCTGGGTCACTGAACTCAACCTCAGCTCCTCTCTTCTCTCCTGAGGTCAGGGGTGGGACTTTAATCACAGGGTTGGCTCCCCTGGCCCTGTTTTGGTTCCAAAAGTCGCAGATAACATAAAAGGACACCTTAGTTCCCCTCAAATTTTAGGAAATTCCAAGGGTTTTAGGAGCTCTGTGCCAGAAAGAGGATGAAAACTAAATATGTATTTCTTATTAAAGATCACAATATCATTGTGTGTGTGTGTGTGTGAAAGAGGATGAGAAGATGTGGTATATATCCACAATGGAGTACTACATGGCAATGAGAAAGAATGACATATGGCCATTTGTAGGAAAGTGGATGGACCTTGAGGGTGTCATGCTAAG